>NC_092215.1:10677037-10834809 GCF_043381705.1 Parasteatoda tepidariorum | reverse complement strand
TATATATATATATAGTTCAAATTGTAGAGAAAACATGTAAAAAATTACAGAACAATGAAAAAGGTGGAAAAAGAAAAATAATAATTAAAACAAAAATAATAAAAATCAGAAAAAATATATATAATCTTTTCATTAGCTCACGCGATTATATCCGCAAAAAGGAGTGCTTTCTAATATTGCATCAATATAGCCAAAGCAAAATATATGAATACAATAGAGTGAGGAGCACTCAAAAAAAATTTTACAAAAAATTTACAACAAATAAGATTCAATACATTAAGTAAAAATATCACGTTAAAACAGAAAATAAAATACAAAGAAAAAACAGAATAAAACATAAACGACATCTATAAAGCGAATAGCGAATTCAAAGGAACTTACATGAACGGGAAATGATTTAAAATACTTTCGTAACAGGATTGCTAGATTGCAAAATATGTAAACAATGGCGCTAATTGAGGTAAACGCGTAAATAGAGGGGTTTTGTTTTATAGTACGTTCTTACTGCTGTACTGAAGTGCATTTGATTTTTTAGTTACCAAGGATGGACCCGAAAATGGATGTGAGCAAGGTAATATTATATTGGATAATTTAAAGAAATTGACAATTAATCTGTTTAGAAAATTAACATATTTAAGAAATAAATAAAATTAAATTTTAAAAAAAATATATATAGATAGATAGATAGATAGATAGATAGATAGATATATTGGGTATTTTTCTGTAAGGTGGACGTTGAAAATTTTTGGTTGGTTATGAAAAAAAAAGTTGAGAATCTATGATTTTGACCTATGGTTTAAATGCAGTAATTTGTAAAATGGAAAATATGGTATTAATGTTTTTGAAAAAGTCCAAATGTGCATAAAGATTCTTTGTTAAAAGGATGTGACTAAGAAAGCTAAAGAAGGATTAGATCCATGCAGAAAGCTACATGAGATTATAAGGAAGAGCAATGAGTTGCCGGATTTCCTGACCAAGCGTATTCATGCTTCTAAGTCTGAGACAGTTCGGAAGTTCGTTGGCACTTAGTCGGCGTCAGGAAGATCATAATGATTTCCCTCCAATTGTCACTATTTATTAGGATGCATTCAAAAGATTATCACTACATTAGTTTCTAAGATAGATCGGTCAATGAAAGCCACAATCAATTCAAGTATTGTTTTTTAAGCAAATTGTACATTCGTTAATCGGAAGTAAGAATTAAATATTGCCTAACAGTTAGCTGCAAATGAAACACCCTAATGATATATATTTAATAAATAATGTATAAAATAAATATAAAAATAATAATAATAAACAATTAACAATAAATAATGAATAAATAATGAATCTTAAGACTTCATTAAAATTGATTTCAAAACAATGTATTATAATCTCTTGAAATACGAACATGGCAGAAAAAAACAATTCTAAGCTTAGAAGAATGTAAACTCAGAACTGCAATGCAAATATTTTTTTTTTCAACAAAAATGTTTGTGTATGAACCTTAATTTTTCGGTTACTTTTAACTATTACTTAAATAGAAAAGAATTATTTTCAGCTTTTTTTTAATATTGTATGAAATATTTCCTCGCATTTTGGTTCTGAAATAAAATGAAATCTCTTACTTTTAAACCTTGAAACTTTTCAGGAATTTCTTACCTTTCTCAATTAAATATTCCAACCAACGAGAGTAAATCCAATCATATTTTTACATAAGCTTTGTTAAGGCAAACAAACAGAAAACAAGAAAAAATTTTGAATGATAGAATTGTACCTGATATTGTACGCTAAATCTCAAGAGGTCATTCTTCAAGTTGCCAAAAACTTAACAAAATCAGAGTTTGATAGAATTGTTTGATGTACTTAGAATTTAATTTGAAGCATTTAGACAAAAAAAAAATTTTAAAATTATAGTAAAAAAAGAATTTTCCATAAGGTGCTTTCAGTGCAAATTGACTTTAAAAATTCTTTAAAGATATACAAGCAATTTACTATCTGACAAGTCTTTGAGACCTATTTGTTTATTTCTCAAGACTAGCATCACATCTTTTTAAGGAAAGAATATGTGGTTTGCGAGAGTAATTTTTTTTTTGGATCGCTTAATTTTGTTTTTTATTACATCTATTAGCTACAATTTTTTTTTTTAAAATGGCGCTTTTAGTTTATCCTTTGTCTGCCGGTACCAGTTGAACATATAGGTTTATATGCATGTATATATACATACTCATTTGCTCCTTTGGAAGACACATTAGGACAAAAGACATACAACTTGCTACATCATAAACTGAAAACTATTATCGCGTAGTTTCTAGAGTGGATTTTAAAGAAATCTTAATTGGGGTTATTAGAGTGCTTATATATATATATATATAAGATAAAACAAAAAAATGAGATAAATTATTTGTAACTAATTTTCTTTTAAAATAAACCCAATAAGTTACTCTTTATTCTGAGAAATTTTTCTACGTTTCCTTTCTAATCAGAAATACATAATACTTTTCGCGACTCAAGCTATATACATAGTTAATATAAAATATATCAGGGAAAGGACGATTCAAAGTTCGCACAGATACTCAACAGCAGAAACTTCAGAATTCTTGCAAAAATCGAGGAATATTTCGTGAGATTATTGTTGTTATTATTGGCAGCATGAAATATTTTAATGTCCGTCCCCCGTAAGAAAACGACTGAAATTTCTTAGGACGTGGGGATGTGATTGTGCTTGCGAATTGTCATTGGCCCAAAGCTTTTCCTAACCTATTACGCTTCTCCCATCTTCCTCTATCTTCGGTTTTCAGTTTTATTTACTTGTTTTGACTGATATAATCGTGTCACGATTTGACTTAGAATCGTCTTNATATATATATATATAACAAAAATGGATGTCGACAATATGGAAATCGACATTTAAAATTTTGAGCAGGTAGAATTTCGACAAACATTTCCAGAAAATTTGAGATCTAATTGTAGATCTAATAACCAGGAGGTGTCGAAAATACTCAATTTGCATTTGATTTTAATAAACTGAAAATTAACAAAAAATTAACCAATGAAAAAACATATATTCCGGTTGCACTAAGCATTTTTAAAAAAACTTATTTGCCAACTCAATACTTGCATTTAAGTCAAGCATGTTTTAGGACCTAATACGTTTTAACTACGTTTACAAATATCATGCTAACGTTTATTGAACTTTGAACAATCAACTAAAAGCAAAATAACGTTTTAAATACTTTATGTTTAGTTGATGCTGTAGCCAAAATTCTTTGCAAATGTATATATAGTTAAAAGCATAAAAAAGTACTTAAAAAAAACAATTTGATCAACATTGCAACAGAAAAGTTAACTAAAAAATATCATTTTTTGACAAATTTTAAAATGTTACTTCCAATGTGAATGATGTTCACGAATTAGGAGTTATGTTTAAGCTGTTATAGCTGTAACAGCTTGAAATGTAAGAGAGAAGATTAATTTCTAATTTATCATATACTTTTTTTTCTGAAAAAAATTCCTTACTCTTGTATCTGACGGCAACATTCCTTATTTTTATTTATTTATTTATTTTGGTCTACATTATCTTTAACATATATAAAAACCTATAAAGAAACTAAGATACAATCTGATATTAAGTAAAAAATTTTGCATTAGTCTCTAATGTTCTTACAATATCGCGTAAAGGGCTAATATTATATACTGGTTATTTTCGGATTTGTATATAATATTCGAACTGTTTAAAACAAGGCTTTCAGTGTTAATTGGTCACAATGAAACTAGCACATAAAAAATACGCAACTACATTTATTTTTAAGGGAAAAAAATGAATTACACATTTGGAGAAATTAATGTAATTTCTACGCTTTAAAATTGTGTAATAAGACTTTTTTAGAAAACATTTTTTGAATGATCTAAATCATTTTACATATTTTTTGAAAATTCAATGAAATAATAAACAATAATTAATTTATCAAACAACAGTTTTAATCCGGGAAAAGGAACTTTTTTTTTTACCTTTTGTATTACAGGAATCACAGGAATTAACATTTACATTAATTCCTGTAAAATTTACATCAAACTAACATTAGGCGGAAACATAACACCAAAGGGAAAAATACCTTTTTGACGTAACAAGGCTTTCGAGATATCGAGAATATACTGTATTACTAAATAAATAGCTTTAATTATTCCTTAAACTAATCAGTTTTTGATTTGTAATTAACAAGTCTCTTTTAAGTCTAAATCTGATTAAAACATGTACAATATTGTACATGTATTTGTACTAAAATATTTCTAAAAACATTGCTCTTTCGCATATTATGATTTACGAGTAATTTTCTCGCTTCTTAATTAATGACGAAGGAAGAATTGCATTTGTTTTTCAATAAAACTTTTTTTTGTTTTCTTTCATTTTAAAAATGATGTTCATTACCAAATACATCGTTTTATTGACTTCGTTGAATGTTGAAATATCCCTTAGTTTCGAAGTCACCCTAAAAAAGAATTTAAAATTAATGCCCACAAAATATGGTTTAGTGCTGAGTTATGAACTCACATTACAATATTTCAAAACGTAGCAGGGTGAATACTAAAAATATACTTACTTAAAAAAACGAAACGAAATAAATTTTGAACATACTTATTACATTAAGAGATTTCTTTCAACCAATATTAAAACTATGATTAATTAGTGAATATAGAACTATGTTTATTTTATTAAAAGTCTTCTTAATTCATACCTTGCTGATCGATTTTTTAACAGTGCAGATTTCCAAAGTTACATAATGTTTTTTTTATATTCATTATAATTGCATTCGATTTTTCTTCCTGAAATATGAAATCATGTAAATCCTGGCACTTCCGCCTATATTTTGAATTTATTTTGTGCTACAACTTTACTTAAGCATTATAATTTCTTATAAGTGTTTTTTTCTTTCCTATATTTATTACTTTTAATTTTTCTTTATGATTTTTATTACAGTAGTAAAATGTATTCAAATAAATTTTTAGTGTGTTCCACGAAGAGTGTCCTTAATATAAATTCTTAGTATATCAATGGTAAAAAGTATACACATGGGGACCTCAAATTAATATTTTAACGAGACAAAAACTCTATAGAAATGTAACGAATTACAATAGAAGGCAATAACAAGTGTAGTTAGAGGTTGAAGGTTGAAATTAATCACCTACCTGTGCAATGATTCGTCAGATTTTGATAGTGTTTTCTCTTCCGTCAATTTGCTACTCCCATGTGCTTTCTTGATACGGAATAATACTGGATACGGAACAGCCTGTAAAAACTATGGTGTATTATCTTTAATGTATAACAACCCGAAAAACTAGTCTGTTGATAGTGTATATCAATCGAGTTGCCATGATTTTGTTGCATGTCTCTGCTATAAATCTTCAGACATAAAAGTTCGCCGTTAAAATAATGTGTGTAAGCTTTTAGCTGTTTAATAAAGAAATTATAATTTTCCGAACTTTTAAAAATCTGTGGATTGTATAAAATGATTTTATAATATTTAATTTCTATACACTGCGGTTTTGCAAAGCCTAGAACAGATTAGTCTCAGTAATGCCTTCTCGACAAACCAATTTTATTTTTACTTACTAACTTGCTAACTCAACTTATAAACTTACTAACTCCTAATTGTATTTTATTGTGTAATTATAAATATTAGTGTTACTAAATACCAAAATTGGCGGCAGTTGCTCTACACCAATTAGTGTATAAGAACGTTCCTAGTGTTTCACTACACCAGGGAATGCCTTTTGTTCTACACTGTTAGAAATTTCTCAGAAAAAAATGGCTAAATAACAATCTATTTCATAGTTATTTTACCATACAGAAACAAAACAGTCAAATAACCATAAATAAAGAAACTATTAACATTGAGAAAAATTGTTTATTAACCATTTTTACCTAAAATGGTTAAATAGCGGAATTTTATTAGTTACTGGTGCGTTTTATTAGTTAAAACGGAATTTTATTGCACCAACGAAACCCACCTAATGGAGCAACTTAGTTCCTTGCAACTGCGTACATATTATAGCCGAGAGAGCTAATCTGTCATTCTCATGACCGACAGAACGGGGGTTCCAGTCCCAGCGTTGACACTTCCATTCCCTTTAACACACACGCAGAATTTCCAGTGTCCTGCACTCTCCAATTCCCATTATCTAACGAGAAACTCCTATGCCCAATTAAATTCATTTTTTGTGGGTTTGAGCCCATGGTAGGTGTCAATGGTTAAAAAACAGTATAGTTTTATATTTATGATTTAATAACCATACTAATTGTAAATGGTTCCAAGACCATACAGGTGAAAACAATTTTTTACCATAAACTTTACGGTTAATCGGATGGACAGATTGCTGCCGGTTATGTTTTGCTGCCATAATTTTACAATGAAAATTCTATCAGTGTACGCTTTGGTGAGAAGCAGTTGCCACCATTTCTGTATTAAAGCACATTAACATCTTTTACAGTATATAAATAAAGAAACGTAAATAATCTCTCCCTATATCATTATTTTTTAAGCTATCAGAGAAATACAGTTATTGATTTTGTATTTTTCATTAGAATTTCACTTATACTTAAGTTTCAGGCAATTTTGAGATATTTAAACCCTATTGCCAAAAAACTCAAGGCAAGTGGGATAAAATGCAACAATAAATATAGGAAAGCAGTCATTAAAGACTCGACCTATTATATTGAATAGATAAAGCCTGGATTAGGCTGAAAAAGTAAGTTATCTGCTAAAAAATAAAAATTTCTTTTGTACACGAAAAAAGGTGTTATCGGAGAAAGGTTTAGTGGACAACCTATCAACAAGTATAAAACCGTAAATCTAAAAACGATAGATTTTTTAGGCCAATTTATTTTTTAAGAAAAATAAAAATCATTGGCTGCTTTATGCCGAAGCTAATTCATTTTAATTTCAGTATGGTTTTTACTTAAAATATTTTTCATTTCTAAAAATACAATAACTGCTTTAAAGTACGGTGATTTAACCTCCTAAAACCCAAGCTTTAAATAATGGCAAAAAAATGCGTTTTTTATTTTTTAAAAAATGTAGTTCAGGTGAAGGTCAAAATATGATGGAATATTTTTTGAAAAATGAACTACTTAAACTTAATTAACCATTTTTGCTGTTTGTAAATTTTATTTAGAAATGATCAATTTTAATTTATATATTACATTAAAGCATTGAATATATATACTAGACTTAAATAATAAGGTATTTATATACCCTAAACAGTACAAAAGGTAACTTTAATCAAATTTCTCTTACCTTTCTCATAATTTATTATTGTAATTAAGAACTCCAACCAGCAAGGGTAAATTTAATTATATTTTAACGCACACTAGACACATAAAAATCTATTTAACGCATATATTTTTTAAAAGAAAGTTAACTTTCAATTTTTTCTTATTGATGTCCTATTGTCTAAAAATTTTACATTTCAGAAATATATCTAAAAATATTTATTCACATTTGCTTTAATTCGATTATCAATTTTTATCGTTATTCCGGAACATAGCATTTTCTGACAATACCAGTAAATTGGAGATTTACTTTAGCAATACAATTAAGTGTGGAATACTTCAACTAGTTTGGAGTGTTAATGCTTGCTATTCATAAAAACACCACATATTGAAAGTGACATATGTTTAAATAGTTTAACTAACGCAACATTGTCAAAAAAAAATAATATAATACTTTGGAAACAAATAATGTTGACAAATATCTTCCGTTATCATTAAATATTCAAGAGAATAGTACATATGTACATAATCTCATAAAATATAAACTATAAAAAATAGACTTCAAGATGGAATTCTGACTATCAAATTACACCGAAAATCAAAACTGATGGAAGCTATAACAAGCTATTATTACATAAAATCAATAAAATAAGCTTATATAATAAAGTTAAAATATATTTTCCAATAATAGTGTTCGTGTGTACAAATAATGCATTTATTAATTTAATCACATCATTTGTTTTCTGAAAAAAAATTCTCAATCACTTTCAAAAGTTTTAAATAACTGTTCATAAATACAAGCACTGAATGCTACAAAATTAATATTAAAGGATAATAGATCAAAAATAAAAACTCATTTAACAAGATCTTTTGGAACAATTGATAGATCTAGTCCTCTTATAAAAGCTCATCTTAAAGCACTATTCAAGTAATGGATGATCTTTTTCAAGTTTTTCACCTTTATAAATCGAATTTCAGCTTCAAATCCAGGGAATTCCACCAGCTTTAACAGAATTCGATTAATTTTTAACCCGCACTTCAACCATAACATAAAAGTTATTTAATATTATGTAAAAAATAAAAGCTAACCACGTCAAATTTTTTAAAACCAACAGAAAACGGCGGCAAACGATTTCAGTCTGCAGTAATCGTTTTGATTAATTCTCTGGCACACGTGACGAAAAACAACCAATTTCACACCCAAAGAATGGCTCTATTTAGCGTTACAACACCGGTGCTGTAAAAATACATCAAAAGGTTTTGTAAAAATTACAGCAATTTCTTACTGTGTAGTGCCAGAAATCTTCCTACACACGAAGACAGTAATTTTTTTTCAACAAAAGCTTGACTCAAGAACATGGATTTTAGCTTCATTTACTGAACAACGGATCGTAAAGCATATTTAAAGTTTTTTTAACAAAGAAATAAGATTTAGACACTTTTAAAATCCCATAAATCTACTCAAGAAAAAAGTTAATTGTTTCAGGAAAATATGCATATTTTGACAAGAATTACGATTTTCTAACGTGAAACTGAAGAAACTGAGTGCTATATTTACAGTGAAATTTTCTATAAAACCATAGCACTACAGGAAAAATGGTTATTTTGGAATGGATTAGTCTTAAATTCAAGAAATTAAGTGGTGAAAAGAGAGATTACAAGCTCTAAAAGAGTGCAGCATTACATATGTTCAAGATCCTCTTAGGAACAATTGAAGATATGGAAACAACCCCAAGACTTTTAAAAACAAGAAAAAGTGACAAAATGAAGAAATTCAGAAGAACCAAATAAAGACGTAAATAATTTTGTTATCTGTCAGATAATTGTACACTGTACAAACTGTGGAGTAATACCTGTCCGAATTTGCTGCTGAAAAACACAAAACACAGTGTTTTATTTAAAGTAAAAACAGAATTGAGCGAACTTTAAAGGGTATCGTTAAATCTAGACTCCAAATATTGAAAAAGCTCACAAAAATATCAAATGCTTTAACTCCAATCATGAATTATTTTCGACAATGTTGGTGAACTTTTGGGCAGTGACTGACGAAAGATATTTTTGTTTACAATCGAGCAGAGAAGGATAAATTTCTTTTGGATTGCATTGGTGCCTCTGTGAGGCAACTGATGAGTGATAGAGAGACTGTCTATGACTTGCTGATGCGACATGATCTTCTGGGCTTGGTCTAGGGCTTTAGACCAAGAGGATAAGCAACAACAACAGGATAAATTTTAATTTCGCCTCGCTGGATGCTGAGCATTTGACAGAAGTAAAAGTATACAGAAGTAAAATTTTAAAAAGGGCATGTATGGCTTTAATTTTTTAACACTAGATTGCCTTCGGAAGTCATTTTGACTGCTTTTCAATTTGAATTTGAAAAACAATTATGTATATAATGACGCAGCTTCTTAGAATTTTATGACTTTTTGTACAACATATAGAAGTGTTTATTAATCATTGTAGTTGCCACCCTCTCCGTCATTTCCGGTAAAAATATATGTGTTATACCTATATTGCCCAAAAGCAGTCATTTTGACTAATTGGGAAAGCCGGGATAGCCAGGTTGATAGAGCACTGGGCACAAGTCCAAGGGGGTCGTGGGTTCGATCTTCGCCGGCCAAAGACTCCCCGTGTAGTAAATGGTGACTGATGCACGTTAAATTTCTCGAGGCTCAAAGTTCTCCATGTTCCCATAACAAATCATACCTCTTGGGGTGCTGATCCAGGAGTTTCCTTGTCTTCTGGATTGATTGGAGGCTACGGAGTTGAACATTAGTAGTCGTGATCCCAAAATTGGGTTGACTGTTCAACGACGGTTATAAAATAAAATGAAATATACTCGATAAGTTGCAGTTGTTCAATAACTAAAACAGTACTTGTTATTCAAATCTTTAAGCAAGGCCTGCCCACGCTCCTCGTTCCCCTTGAACGCGCTACAACGCAAAAACCGTGAGCTGTGCACGTGTCGACTTAGGATATGCCTGCTTTATGCAGTGATAGTTGTTCTAACAAGTTGTTCAGTAGATTTCTTTTGCGCCCTAAATTCATGAAAGAAATGTCGAATAGAAGAGAGTTATTGGAAAAGCTAAAGCTCCAATATAGAATCAGATGCAACAAATTGGGAACTATCATCTGAAGATGAATCGGATTATATTTAAAGTGAGACATCTGATGCTGAAGATAGCGATGAAGAGGCGATCACCAACGATGAAAATGAAAGTGTCATCAATGTGTCCAGGAAAAGGTGTAGGGTGCTAAGTAGTTCAGACTCTGATGAGGAAACTGAAAACACCTTTCAAAAGACCGAAACAGCTGCCGATGGTACTGTGTGGTTAAAATTTGACGAAGGTAGAATTCCTGGAAGGTTACCCTCTACTTGTGCTTTCAAGGGAGTAAAAGGTCCAACGGGCTGCGCAAAAAGGAGCATTATGGCAGATAATCTTGTCAGTGCATTCTCGTTGATAATAGATAACTATATTATCGAACATATAAAAAACTGCACAGAAGAAGAATGCCGCCGAATTTTGGGGAACGATTGGACAACAACATTACCCGAAATCCTTGCATTTATTGGGATTTCATATGCTCGTGGAGCCTACGAGGCAAAAAATTTAAAACTGAGTTATTTATGGTTAGCAAAGTGGGGTCCCGAATTTTTTAGAAGAACTATGACCAGAGATAAGTTGAAGCAAATCTTACGATTTATTCGTTTTGGCAAAAAAACCGAAAGAAGTAGACGTCTCCAAACAAATAAATTTGCCTTGGTTTCGAAAATATGGGACAAATTCATTGAAAATAGTCTAGCTTGCTATCAACCAGGGCAAAATATAACAGTTTTACGAGCAATTATTTCCGACAAAAGCCAGGTGCAAGTTTATACAGTATATGCCTAATAAACTCAACAAATTTGGCATCAAATTCTGGCTTGCATCAGATGTTAGTAGCAAGTACGTTTTGAATGGTTTTCCTTACTTGGAAAAAGATGAACAACGACCATCGTCAATGCTTCTAAGTGAACACGTTGTTCTGAAACTTGTCGAGCCATATACAAGCTGCGGAATGAATATCACGGCCGATAACTCTTTCACTAGCATGTCACTCACGACGAAATTATTGGCCAGAAAAACAACACCAGTTGGAACTATTAGAGGAAATAAAAGAGAACTACCCAAAGTAGCCAAACAAACGAAGGATAGCCTGACTCGTTTTTCCACTCTCCTATATAAATCACAAAATTGTGTCCTTACAATATATAAAAGCAAACCGAATAAGAGAGTAGCTGTTCTAAGTTCCAGACATAAATTTGTGAAAATTGATAAAAGTAATAAAAAAATGTTACCGGACTCTATTCAATTTTATAACAAAACAAAATTTGGAGTTGATATGGCGGATCAAATGGCCAGAAAATATACAATAAAATCTAGTTTTCGTAGATGGCCCCTCCAAATATTATCAATATTTTAGATTTGGCTGTTATAAATGCTTGGATCCTTTACAAAGAAGCGACAGGAATACAAATACAACGAAAACAGTTCATGTTTCAATTAGCAGAGCAGCTTTCCACCGATTACAGAGTTGCAAGGCAGAAAAATTCATCAGAACATGGAGACCCACAAAGATCAACCTGCAACATCATCAAATACAACATATTCTAACAAACGCAAAATTTGTCAAGTACGACTTTGCCACAAAATCAAAACAAATAATATATGTGAAAAATGTCAAAAGTATGTTTGCGGAAGATGTACACATCCAGAAGATTTCCACTATCCACTTTCACTTGCTTAAAATGTACAAATAATGAATAAATTATTTTTTTCCAAGAGAAGTAAGTTTTTTTTTATCGCTAATACTTATTAATAACTTGTTGTATGACTGTAAATAATACTGAAAATTAATTTTAAACAAATTTCTTTACATATTAGTTATTCTTTCACAATGCAGGCATTTTGACTGCTTTCGGGCAATATAGGTATATACTAAGTTTACATCTTTCTAATGTTAATAAAGATAATTTTATTTCTTTAAGATTTATATAATTCGGTCACAATTATGTTCTTCTGCGTCAATTTTGTTAAGCTTATAATATAAATTCATATTAATATTCACTCGGTACTCTGTGTATGCTTAATTAAACTAATTTTATTTCAAGAAATATTGTATATATATANAATAATACTGAAAATTAATTTTAAGCAAATTTCCTTACATATTAGTTATTCTTTTACAATACAGTCATTTTGACTGCTTTCGGGCAATATAGGTATATACTAAGTTTACATCTTTCTAGTGTTAATAAAGAAAATTTTATTTCTTTAAGATTTATATAATTCGGTCACAATTATGTTCTTCTGCGTCAATTTTGTTAAGCTTATAGTATAAATTCATATTAATATTCACTCGGTACTCTGTGTATGCTTAATTAAACTAATTTTATTTCAAGAAATATTGTATATATATATTTTATAATATTGTATAATATTGTATATATATATTGTATCGTAAATATAACTACCAACTCCTGTGCGTATCATATCGTAATATAATTATAAACTTTATTGATACTAAATAACAAAAATGGTGGCAGCTACTTTACACTAAGTAGTGAAAAAGAACAGTCTTGGTGGAGTGAAACACCTCGATTCATGAGTTATGTATGGCATTTCACTAACCACGTTCGAATTCTAGGAATGGCTGGTTGATACGAATTTCACATCCAGCTTGCACTGACCACAGTGCTGATGTAAAATATCCTCAGTGGTAGACGGATCATGGGTTAGAGTTCCTTTGCCGTTAGGCTAACGGAGGAACATTTTTGTGGATTTTCTCTCCAAGGAACTCAAATGTGGTTTAGTTCCATCAAAAAGTCCTCCACGAAGGCAAATTTCCCCCAATACTTGATCCAGGATTTCTCTTGTCTTCTGGACTGAATTCAAAATTACAAGGCTGCAGAGTTGAACATTTGTAGTCGTAAACCCAAATAATTTGGTCAACTGTTCAACAAAGGTCATAAAATGAAATCACTTTGGTGTAAAATACTTAGCACCGTTTTTGAGGTTGAGATAAACTAAAATATTTTATAGTATACCCTTCCCAACAGCTAAGGAGTTAGGAAGTGTTAAGAGTCCCTTTACAATCTTCTGCTTTGATAGCAATTGTTGGTCTCACTGATTGTGATAACAGAAGACAATGCAGCAAAGTTTATGACTATCATAAATAGAGAATCAGGAAACTGTTAAAGAAAACGCCAAAGAAAATATAATTCAACCAAAAGGCCTTTTTTTCGATGGTCGAAAGGATTTTACATAAACTGTTGAGGAAAGTGGGAAAAATTGGAGCAGAAAAACTGTAGTAGGATAGTATTATGTAAAGTTGGCAGAATAGATACATTGGTTATTTGACAGTAGTTAAAAGAAATTCACCTTCCATTTACTAATCTCCTGTAGTTGCTATTGTCGTCAGCCATTAAGGCAGAGGGGATGCCATTGCTCTGGCGCCATCTATGGCCAAGAATTCGGCTTCTGCCACAGCAATACGTCACACCCGTTTATAAGGCGGATCCATTCATACATCGAATCATTCATCCACAGATTGTAATTTTGACCTAAACCAGATAGCGTTCAATCTCCGATTCAGTATCTCCCGAGGTATTGATTTGTTATGGGGACATGAAGGACTTTGTGGCCCGACAGATTTAGCGTGCACCAGGCATCATTTACTATACGGAGAGCCTTCGATCGGCTGGATTCGAACTCAAGTTCTCACAAGCATGAGTCCAGCTCCCTGCCAGCCAATCTATCTCGGCTTACTAATCTCTTGACAAATGAAAAAACGAGCACGAAGGAATCGATAGCGGGAGAGTAAAATTTTTACTTCCAAACAAAATAGTCTAGGCATCTTGTAAGATATCTGAGATATTCTCAGATGGGTATAATTTTTTAATAGCCTTCTGAACTCTAAAAATAAACAGGATAATCATAGTCATAACACACAGAGCACAAATTCCTTCGCCAGAGAAAGATGAAATTGAATGAGCAATCAATAAGTTCAAAATCAATAAATCAACTGGGCATGATCTGATTTCTGTTGAGTCTCTCAAAACTGCAGATTTCAAATTTACAGGCACCTTGCATAAACTAATATTAAAATTTTGGAACTCTGGAAAACTGACATCAAAAAGGAGTATTGGTGTTTTATGCACCATTTCAATTTTGAATTGTAAAGTATGCAGATTTTTACATTATTTTCAAGAATGTAAATTTATAAATCAAAATACAGAATTTGAACAAAATTAATCAATTAAGTCCTGAAAAAAAATAATTTTAAAAATGTTGTATACTTAAAATTGGATTTCTCACGAACTATTCGACTGATTTCGTTCAAATTTTGTACTTCGCACTATACAATTACATTCCTTAAAGTCATGTAAAAGTTTGTGTATCTTAGAATTCAAAATGTTTTCCTCTAATCTTAATTGAAAAAATACTTAATTATTTATTTAATATTATTAAGTTAAACTGTTAAATATTATTTTGTACATAAAATTATCGTTAGTTAAACGAATTTTATTAACAGAATTTGAACAAAATTAATCAAATAAGTCCTGAAAAAAAATAATTTTAAAAATGTTGTATACTTAAAATTGGATTTCTCACGAACTATTCGACTGATTTCGCTCAAATTTTGTACTTCGCACTGCACAATTACATTCCTTAAAGTCATGTAAAAGTTTGAGTATCTTAGAATTCAAAATTTTTTCCTCTAATCTTAATTGAAAAAATAATTAATTATTTATTTAATACTATTAAGTTAAACTATTAAATATTATTTTGTACATGAAATTATCGTTAGTTAAACGAATTTTATAATTATGTGCACCTTGCATCGAAATATGGTGAAATACACAAAAAATAGAGTTAACATTAAGGAATCTAATCTCTGAATCGATGTTCTGACAAAACTAGTGGGACTATATTTCCAAAATTGAGGTTACCTTGAATATTTTGTGGGTAAGGAATCTAAATACGTTTGGTATGTTATTCAGAGAAAATACGTTTTTAGTTCTGATTTCGTAACTTAAAATATCCTCTAGAAAAATTAATTAATTGAAGTCAACCCTATGATCCATAAATTTATAGTCCCACTGCGCGGAAATCCATTAGATCAAACGTGGAAACCAATTAGTGTCCCTTTGTACGGTTAATTTCGATTTTTATGAATTACCTAGACTAAATAAACTGAAAATTAACTATCTCATATCGAAGAAGTAATTATTTAATGAAAAAAAACTCAATAAATCCATCGGGATACTTATTTTAATTGATGAATATGCTTTAACACTAAACAACTCAACACTAAATGTATACCTATTTCTACATGGCT
Organism: Parasteatoda tepidariorum; assembly: GCF_043381705.1. Classification (NCBI taxonomy): domain Eukaryota; kingdom Metazoa; phylum Arthropoda; class Arachnida; order Araneae; family Theridiidae; genus Parasteatoda; species Parasteatoda tepidariorum. Next base: position 10,819,178 of record NC_092215.1, on the reverse strand, counting down.
GGTAATAGAACAGGACTTCATGTTTCGTGATTGAATGTATGAAATATGGATGTTAGGATGAAAATAAACTAAAAAAATGTATTATAATTAAGCAAAATTATATATTGCTGATTTGAATGTATTAGAAACACAAAGATTAAGAATTTTTACTTCATTCCTCATCGCATTTTTACATAAACAGTGTGTCTTCATTGTACATTTTCTGCAAACATATTTCTTCTAATTATTATTATTTCTATAATTCTTTTAATTATTATCACAATTATAAGAATATATAAGAATTATAATTGTTCTTAAAATTAAGATTATTTCTTCTAAGAACTTGTGTTAAGAACTTGATTGTTTTGACAATTTTCTGGATTAAAACTAACAGTTAATTAGAAATGAACTAAAGCTATCAAAATAAAATATAAGCTACTTACTTACCAAATCACTTAATTTTTGTCACTTTTTCTTACACAAAAATACCAATCTAAAATTTTTGGTACTTTCTTGAAATTTGAATTCACAGTTATTCTGATTGAACAAACTAAGCAACAGTCTTTTCAGAAATGTGCAACTAATCGAATGCAATACGTTGAACACGTATTACATCGGAATTTCTGATCCGATAACCTTATAAAGCAATAAATTGTTCTCCCGGACAAATGACCGGTTGTGGTAGAAATAGGTATACGCAGGTATTATTCGAGACAAACAAAATACAAAAAAAAAATTAATGGAATATTAACTGTATCTAATTGTTAGAAAAAATCATGAAGTCAAATATTCAAAAACGATAACATGATAAATGCATTTTCGATGCAAAAGTTCTTAAGCGATCATTTGATTGGTTATGGTATGTTTAGTGTCAATAGAGGGAAAAAAATTAGTATAAAATCTTCTGGAAATACTTGCACTTGACTCAATTCAGACTGTAAATGATATTGCCATTATTTTAATGTCTGAAGAGAAATTATCTAAGCTGTCTAGAAAGAAGCTATCGGCATTGTAAAACATACATTATGTAGTAAATTTTTTAAATTATGAGTTGAGAGCTTAAAGCTTAGAATTTTAGTACTGGTAATAATCCTCAGTATTCAATCTTTTGTACTAAATGACTTCCTGTATTGAAAAAAGTTTTGAGGTAATGAGAAAATTTAGGTCCCCAGAATATCGTCGATTGGTGAAAATTCCAATACTAAATACTTTGACATGATAGTAAAATTTTCCATCCTATCAAAATGTCAAAGAGAAGGCATCAGATTCTTCAAAACTACTATCTATGCAATTCATATTCCTTTCAGATTTCATAAACAAAACCAAAAGGAGTTTTCTTCCATGGGATAGACTAGAATATTCAAAGTAACAATATCGAGGTTGCAATTGAAAAAGATCCAACAAGTCGATATATGTTTTTTTCGGCATCTAAAGAAGCTGAAAAGCATTTCCAGAAAAACCTACCAACATTCCTCCTACGAATGAAAGAGAATATATCTTCCTTGCACTTTTTTCTCTCTTCATTTCCAAGAACGTGAGGTTTGTGTTAGAATACATCATCGACATTGTTTCTTTTTATTGTACGCGATATTGGATCCAAGTAAATGCTTGAAATGAAAGCTTAGTTTTTTTTCTCCAAAGCAATAAATGGTTTGTTGACAATATCCCGTATTGCATTATATTTCCAAAACGGAAGGTTCTTTACTTAAATAGACTGGAAGACATATACATATGCTATAGTAAGATAAGTTGAAACAATATATGAAAGATAAGAGGAGGAAAAAAAAATTTTTTTTTCGAAAAGAATTATTTTGACGCTTAGTGAATTATTTTTTTCTGATCTGTCTCAAGGTTACTATTTTAAATTTTAATGAAGTTATGTACCCGAATGCCAGCAAAAATAAGATCTTCAAAGTCCCATAACTATAAACTCTAAAATATTTTGTTATTGTGGACCCCATTACTAACAAACAAAGTTATATGGAAAAATTGAATTTAAATTTAGGCTTACGCAATTTCGTTGAAAGGGATGGTATTGCAGTATTTCTGAAGTCATTTTTTTTCTTTTACTAACACTATGACTTTATTAACTCAGTCTATATTTCCGACGTCGTTACTCTCAATCATTTAACCCTGGAACCACGATGACTAAGGGGATAGACCTAAAGCCTCTCAGTGAGGTGACCCAGGATTGAATCACAGTGATGGCTAGTTGATACGAATTCTACATCCGGTTCCCACCAACCTCAGTACTTACGTAAAATACCTTCAGTCGTAGATGGATCCTGAGTTAGAAACCCCTTGCACTCGGGCTAACCGTGTGAGGTTTTCGATATTTTCCTCTTCATGTAACGCTAATGCAGGTAAACTTCCATCAAAAAGTATTCTACGAAGGCTATTTTGTTCCAATGCTTGATCCAGGCGTTCACTTGTCTTCTGGGTAGGATTCAAAATTACAAGGCTATGGAGTTGAACATCGATAGTCGTAAATTCAAAAAAGAGTCGGCTGTTCAGCACCAATTATTATAATGCATCGGTAATGAAATAGAATCAATATAACTTTTATATTGCTTGACTAAATTTCCACATCATTTTACTAACTAGTACATGATTTGACATATAGAACACTACAGCAAGAGCCACGGATTGTTACTAGTGTATTCAAACCCAAAAAATGATAGTTGGTGTGAAGTAGCTGCCAAAAATGTTTGCATTTTGTAACACTTAGTATATGTAAAATACGAGTAAGAACAAGGTATGATACACATGCGAGTCTTAAGTTATTTTTAAGACATAAGTTAAAGTAAGAACAATTAGTTTAGGAAACATGTACAGCTCATTCCAAATGAAATCGACCAATGGTCGTTTCATGATGTCACAGATTTTAATGAAATTTTTTTGTAGAAAAGCTCTTTATGAAAGACAACGAAAGTAATTCTTTGAAAATACGATAAATTATGATAAGGTAGTCATTTTGAAAATTGACTCCATTTAGGAAAATGGCATAACTGCAGGCGTGACTACATGGTGTAACTTACAGACGTAACCTGCCGTAACTACAGGTGGCTCGTAAGTTTAAAAATGCGTGTAAGCTACTCTTCTTAATTTTGTTCTCACAAGAAAAAAAGGTCAACTCTATCTAGTTATGATATTAAAATGAGGAGGATTTTAATATATGTTTTCAAAAAAGTTTTATTAAAATTATTTTTGGGGAATTCTTTTAACAAATTTCAAAATTTTTTACTCGGAAGTAATAACTTTTTATCACTTCAGTTTTTTTTCTCGTAATGTTTTGGTTAATGGCGGGCACTTGGGTCTATATCCCATTGACCTCAGAAATGCCAGAATTGCTACTATCTTATCGTTACCCGGTAAGCCTATGGCTAAGCCATGGCGATGGAGTAGCGTCGCCCACGTCATACAACCGCAAATCCGCTTATAGGGCGGGTTACATTCACACAATCACACTGAAGAAAGGGCATAGAACACACAGAGAAAGAAAAATCCATGCCCTGAGCGGGATTCGAACCCGCAACCATCGGCTCCGCAGTCAGGCCTGCTAACCACTCGGCCACCTGGTCGGCATTTTTCGTAATGCTAAATATCATAATTTTCAACATAAAAAAATCAAGAGGGTGCTCTTGTTTTACGTCATTAAAAATTAAAAAGTGGTTTTAAGCGAAAATATTTTTTGTTTTTAAGGCACAAAATTTTGCCTTTTATTTTTTTCACATAATGTTCAGTGTTATACTGTCCAGCGAAAGCGAACTCTACATTTTTTTTTTGTTGATTTTGTTCATTTGAAAAAAAGTTTTTGTGGAAGCGGTGATCAGTTATAGTGGTTCGTTCAGGTAGCATCACTGTAGTATTAAGTATGCTTTTGGCCATTACTATTCACCTTCATTTGGATGTGATGTAGCGATATTATCCCAGAAAAGTGAATAAGTTTGTTTTAAGAAAAATAAATTTTTTAAGCAAATATTAAGTAGAATATGGCCACATTCAAAAATATAAAAATAAAGAAAAGAAGTCTTTTAAAGGGACAAATAAAATCATTCTCTTAACATCGAGAATTTCTGTTAAGATAGAATACAACGGTTGGGACTAAGGTGCCCAAAGGCCCCCCAGTTGCCAAAAATTCTAAATTGAAAGTAAATGAATTGTTTCCAACGGACAGTTAGAAACATGGGAAGAGATCCATGGTTGGCAAATTATCGAAAGAGAGCATAGCCAAAAATAAAGCCAACCCAACATAAACAGTATTAAACTTGAAAACAATTTGATGAAAGCAAATCGCCAAAAATACTGTGAGAATTAGTATTACCATCTAACTGAAACATTTATGTGGCAAGAAATAAAGAATAAAGCATATTTGTTTTCAATTTTGTCGCTACAGGGAATTAGTGAGTACCTTAGTATTAAAATAAAAAGTTAGCCATTACTTCGATTGTGAAAAAAAAAAATATTTTAAATTCGCATTTTATAAGTTGTAATAAAAATTAAATAATTGTTTCAATTTCAACTAAAAAACAAAGTAGTACCCCGATCTCAATCTCAATCAATATGAATTATAAAAGGCGAGATTCATTTTTGATTGATAACACATTTAATTTTTGTATGAAAATAAAACTTTAAGTAGGAAGCCTAAACAGCAATAACCTGTTTTAAAATTACTACAAATTTATATAGAATTAAAAAAAATATTCTTGCAAATATTGACAAAAAGAAATTTTCCTTAAATGATATTTGTTTCATTTGAAATAATTTTCTTGAATAACGTAATTTAAAATGCCTAAATTATTTCAGAGTGCAGCAAAGTATCTAAGCTATCTATTGGACAAAATAGTTCTTTAATCTCATAAATTTCATTTTCCCAAGGTATAATAAACAAACACTTTTCTAAAAAAATTGTTTTAGTTTGTTTTATTCTGTTGCTTTCCCATTTAAAATGATTCCGTTGACTGACATATCAACAAATCGATTGAAGCTTGTTAATAACTGACTCGAAAATACAATCGACCGTTGCCAGTTTTCCGATAGTTTGTTTTTGTTATAATCTGAGAAGTTTCTGTACACATTGATACTTACTCACATTGTTATTTCCTGTAAGTAATTGTTCAGTGTTCTTTTGTTTTCGAAAAATGTTATTATTTCGAAGAACAATTGTTATCTTAGATTTATTGGAACTTTACAAATTGGTTAAAAAAAAGTTTTTGTTGCTGGGTAGCAATGTAAAATATTTTCAAAAGAATTTTTATTTTATGTTGAGATGAATTTAACTTTCTGAAATATCAGCTAAAAGAAAAATTTCAAGTAATTTTTTCTCATTATTTATAATAATTGCATCAAGTTAATAACTCCGTAAAGAATAAATTTTCCTTACAAAGACTTTTATTTATAAAAAAAAATATCTCAAAGCAACAACTAAATTATGAATCTGAACTTGCCTTTACTTTGGTTCATTAGTTTGTAAATGAAAACATGCCCTCCAATTTTTGCACAAATTAATCAGCTTCTTACAAGAAAAAAATGAATTTGCCCTGAAAAAATGAACCTATGAATCAGTAGTTAGAATCATAACAAAATATTTGGTTAGTAACCAAATTCACGTTTCTTATTTCCTTCTTTAATTTTAAAACTCCTCATCTCATTACATGTTTGTGGCATAATATTTTACGTCATTTGAAAAAGGATGCTTTGTACTACCAGAACCTACGTTTCATTTTATTGATCCATTCATGTTAATTTAAGATCATTAAAATAGAATGTCAAGTTAAGAAAAATGAGAATTTTTGACGCCTTCTTTTTGCTTAATGTCAAGGTACTAAGGAGCAAAAGCTGCTCGTGATATTTGCGCTGTGTATGAAATGGGTGTCATAGCTAAATAGGTTGTTTGCCATTGCTTTTTAAAGTTTAAAAGTAGAATTTGCGACCTCCTAGAAGCACCTCGTCCTGGTCATCCAGTTGAGTTTGATGAAGAGTGATCAAACCATTTTTTGCCAAATAAATAAAGAGATCAAATCAAATAAAATCGTGTTAAATAACAAGGGAACTAGCTGAGAAATTTGACAAATTTTGCTCTATAAGTCTTTAAACAATTTTAAATAAAGGCTGGAACTTAGTTGCCAACCAAATATTAAAACTATAGTGACAAGTATAATAAAAAAAAAATTCCACAGATTAAAAACTCATTTTTTACTTGATCATTTTAGTAAATAATTTATCCAAAAATATTGTTAGTTGCATAAAATAATTAGTAATAATTATTGTTATAAGCGTAAATTAATACACACATATTCAATGTACTTCTATTCAGTGATGCTAGTAATTACTGCGGAATTAAACTAGGCCAAAGACGATCAATATTAAAAAATTATTCGCAGTTGAAACTTTTTCAAAGGATTTATGTGAAAAACATCAAAATTACATTATAATTTTTACATTTTATATATATATATATATATATATATATTTATAAAATTTGATTATTTTAATTATTTTACGCGTATGATTCCCTAACTTCAATTTCGTTTTAATATCACATACTACAAAATCATTTGCTCCTTGCTATTGCTCCCCAAAATTTGATATTGCAATTTCATTTCTGTAATTGATGGTACTTACTCAAGTATCTAATAAATTCCGCTAAAAGAAGAAGAATGATGTTGAATGAAGTGGCTCGACTTCAAAGCATTTAATAAAGTTTAAAATGCATCTTCAACTTTTAATAACTTTTTAAGAACATCCTTTTAATTTTATCATCTTAATGTCCCAGAAAGTAATTTATGAAAATGTAAATAGATAAATGTTTACGATAATACTGTTTATATATTTAGTTTCTGTTGAAATGCTTCTATTTTTAGAAGTTATGGATTTTCCAAGTATTCAAATACCCCTTCTACAAATATCTTTCTTTTTTTCATTTCAAGAAATCATCTTCGAGTTTTAATTGGATATATTTTGTGAAAATGTAGAGGGAAATTGTGTTATTATTTACCTTTCATGTGATCATCATTACTTTAGATTCTGTGATCATTTTTTCCCTGAAATTAATTAATTTCCACTTCAAAAAAATAGTTGTTTTATCTTTTTCGAAATGCTGTAAATGGTTTTTAGCTGTCCTATAAGAAAAATTGTACTTATTCATTACTTTTTTACTTATTTGAATGAATAGTTAAGACTTGAAACACACGAATTCGTATTTTAGTTAAAATATGTAGACCAAAGATTAGAATCATTTCTGTAAAAACCAATTGTCAATTATTTCGAAATAATACGTTTTAACTTTTATCTGACTTTAATATATGTGTCAACTAATTGTTACTATTTCTTAATTTAAACAAAATGTGTTTTTTAACGATAAATAAATTTTTTTGGATTGCTAAAATAAAGATGAAAAAATTAAAATGTGCTCTGGTCAGAATTTAGTTTATATCAATTTAGTTAGCAATTTTGAAAAACGTTTGAATTCAGTTAGCAAAAATTTTGAGCTAGAGATTAGTTTTTCAATACAGTTTTCTATATTTGGTAAATAAGGATAGTAAAGACTTTGTAAATGGCAAATATTTTCTAATTAGAGAACATTTCCTCGAAAAACTTACATCAACGTTTTCAATATCAAAGCTATATTAAAATGCTACTGAGCAACAAATCAACATTGAATAATTATTAAGCAAGGACACTAGATTTTTCCCTTCAATAAAAAAATAATAAAACTTTACACATTTCAATATTTTAAAATTTTTACTTTATCTCAAACAAAAAAAATAATGACGCATACACTGAAAAATACTCGACCTTATACACACCAATGAAATAATATCTGTGAATTTGGAGTTGAAAAACCACGAAAATTAAACATTCATATGCACTTTAACCCTTTCAGGACCGTGATCATGTGTTCACGGGATTTTTTTTTTCACAGTCCACAGTATCGTATATTAGACGAACCTCTCCGACGCGGTGAATCGTGATCATACGGAAGTGGATTTGGAACGTTTTATTTAAATTTTTCATCGTCTTCAGATCGCTGCTGAAGAGCGCTATAATTTCATATATTGTGCTAGAAACGTTGTCGTATAGCCGAGTGTTTTATTTACTGAATTGGTCTTTTATTTACTGGCGTCAACTATGGCCAAGAATATGATTTTAGTCACACACGCGTCACAGCCCGTTTATAGAATGGACTTATTCATACATCCATTTATTCGTCGACAGATGGCAATTTTGAGCTGAAGCAGAGAACGATCAATCTCCAATTCAGTACCCTCAGAAGTATTGATTTGTTATAGAAACATGGAGAGCTTTGTGACCCTACAGATTTAACGTGCACCAGCCACCATTTACTACACTGGCCGTCTTCGTCGGTGATCGAACTCTCGACCATCCCTAACATGGGTCCAACTCCCTACCAACTAGGCTTTCTCTGCCCTTGACAGTTCCAGGTTCAAAAGTACATACAATCATATAATAGTATATAATAGTTTCCATCATTTTTGGTGTTAAGATACATTGAAATTTTGACAGTGTTGCTTCTTCATGGTGTTAGTTTATGTTGATTCAGGCCTAAATAATTTTAGTCGTATTCTTCAAAAACTTTTAATCCTAATTAACTATTGTTGATAAATATTTTCTTTCAAGAATTCAAGTGAAACAACGGATATTAACTGACCTGAAAGCAGATTTTGATGCTTTATGTATTTAATGTTCTTTTTTCTTTCACTGCAGCTGAAGTTGTAAAAGAACCAATGATGAAGAACTTCATTGGGTCACATACAAATATTTTAATGAAAGAAAAGAAACTATAAACGTTATGGAACTTTAATCAATATTTTTCAAATCGATAAGAGCATGAAAAACAAATTAATGCCTTTTGGCAAGTACACAAGTTTTTTCTTATTGTTTTCATTGTCCGAAAACAGTAATCATTTTCATTTTTAATTTAAATGTTAACTTGTGAAAAAAAAATTATTTTTAATTTAAATGTTAACTTGTGTTTAGATGCTAACTTGTGAAATTTTTTTACTTCGATCTAGATAATTTTTATTAGTATATGCGGTCATTCGGAAAAACTTTGCATTCGAAAAATTTCATTCATTCCATTTAAATATTGATCACAACACAATAAATGCCTATTACTACCAAATCATATATATTCAATTTTCATATACGGACCTGGATAACCCGGTTGGCAGGTTGCTGGACTCACGTTTGGGAGAACGGTAGTTTAAATCCAGCTGACCGAATACTTTCTATGTAGAATATGGTGACTAGTGTAAGCTAAATCTGTCTGGTCGCAAAGTTTAATATGTCCCTATAACAAATTATACATCTGGGGGTATTGAATTGGAGATTGATCGTTCTCTAATTCAGGTCAAAATTACAATCTGTGGATGAATAAATACCTGTATGACAGGATCGGCCTAATAAACGGATGTGACGTATGGGTGTGGCAGAAGTTTAATTTTCGACCATAGATGGCTCCACTGGAAAGCATGAGCAGTCACACCCCTTGATTAATGGCCTCTGAAAACAACAATAGCAACAGTTTTTTCTTAAGCTATTACGTTCAATTTTTAAGAAAGAAATCTAATATATATAATAATATATTTTTCTTATGCTACAGCGTTCAATTTGTTTTCTTTTTCTTTTTAACCCTTTGTATCACCGCGTTACACATCTGCAACATACATGAAAATTCAATCATAAAATGAGCTGGATTTACCTATAAAATCAAACCAAATTCAGGTAAAGAAAATATTGCAAACTCGGGGGAACCAAGTCTTGGTGCAACTGCCAATATTATAATGCGTTTAGCAAAAATTGTCCCACGACATAGTTGCAGGATATACAATTTTTTTACAACAATCCCCTTGATTGTATATTTGGCTAAGGAGGGATTGAAAAATGTGGTGTGAGACNTTTACAACAATCCCCTTGATTGTATATTTGGCTAAGGAGGGATTGAAAAATGTGGTGTGATACTTTGTTACCATAAAAACAACAATTTCAAAACTTTTCACATGAAGTGTTTTAAATATATTAGAATTTTTGTGCTATTTTTCACGATAGTGGAGATGTTCAACAAATGATTTTTATCAATAAATTTTTAATTTTAAGGTCCTATTTTTTTTCATTATTTTTTACACGCTTAGTATGATGTATTCTAACATCCGCGTAAATATTTCTTAAATCAGAGTTGTTGAGTTACAAAGGGTTAAAGAAAGAAAGAAAGAAAAAGAAGGAAAAGATACATGGAAAGGTTAATTTCTACTTTAAAAATTGAAAACAAAGTAGGTAAAAGTTTATTTGTCCCATGGAATAATTGATAATAATATAGTAAGTAATATACTATACGTAATATAATATACTATTTCCAACTATTGAATAACTAATAATAGATTTTTCATATACTACTACATTCGTCTCGGTAAGAAAATAGTGATATTTTATTTTTAATATCACACTCAATTAGTGAAGAAAAAAAACTTAAACATATAGTAATTGATTTTTACAACTGCGTTCAATTTGTTGCAGAAAAGCAGAGAGAAAAGCAAATTTCTGCTTCGAAAGTCAGAAACTTTAAAGATCACGAATGTGACGTAGAAAATATATGAGGATGGTTGAAAATGGCAACCTCCAATGACTGGGGTAAGAAGAAAACAGCAACAGTGCTAAAAACTTCCTTTCCACGTTTGGCCAATCAAATCAAACGTAAAACGGTAGTTAAGTGCTTTCTCGCGCTCTTTTCTTTTTTTTTTGTTTCTTTTTCTTGCCTGAATTTTTTATTTATAAAGGCTGAGTTGAAAAAAGAGCTTAAAAAATAAAAATGAAATTCTTTACGTGGAGAAACGATGCTGTTCTAAAAAGGAAAGAGAATAGTACAATGTTTAACACAGCTGTTATTCTAATTGACAAATAAATGCAAAATAAAATTATTCTCTTTTCATGACTGCACTAAACAATAGGCTATTACTATGTTATTAATATTTTAATTTTCTTAACATATTTTTTAATTTTAACATTTTTCAATAAAGATGCATTTTTCAATTTTTAATTTTAACATTTTTCAATAAAGATACACTTTTCAATTTTTAATTTTAACATTCTTCAATATTTAATTTTAACATTTTTCAATTAAGAAAAAGTAACCTACGAAATTCTCTGTAATTTTCCGTTAGTTAACACTTTTATTTTCTCTACATATTTTAGCATTTCCTATATAAATCTTAACTGCACAATAAAAACTTAGTNTAAAGATACATTTTCAATTTTTAATTTTAACATTTTTCAATAAAGATACATTTTCAATTTTTAATTTTAACATTTTTCAATATTTAATTTTAACATTTTTCAATTAAGAAAAAATAACCTACGAAATTCTCTGTAATTTTCCGTCAGTTAACACTTTTATTTTCTCTACATATTTTAGCATTTCCTATATAAATCTTAACTGCACAATAAAAACTGAGTTGCAATAATTCTCTGAGTTTGGTGTTGAAAACCCCGAATACTGTATCAACGAATATTTCATTTAAATTTAACACCAAATCATGATTTACTTAGCCAACAATGGAGATTTCTTACACCGAGAATACACAAGAATTATTTTTTGATTCGGAGAGTTTCTTCCTTGAGTTTAGGTAAGCGGCATCGGTAGATTGTTTACTAACCAGCACTAGAAGGTCTGCCGACTGGCCTGTGTAGGGGGCAGGGAACTGTCCTTGCATCAGAAAGGTCCTGGGGTCGAATCCCGGGGTAGGCATGGATGTTTCTTTCTCTCTCTGTTCTATGTTCTTTCTCCTTTGTGTGTGAATGTGTGCGAATGTGACCCGCCCTATAAACGGGTTGTAGTTGTGTAAATGACGTGGCAGAAGTTGAATTCCTGGCCATAGATGGCGGCACTGAAGAACAGGAACAATCACACCCCCACTGCCTCAACAGGCATACGGCAAAAAAAACTTGAAGGTCTGGTCATCTGGCTCGCTGCTAAACAACAGTGGAAGCTGAAATTCACAGTTAGTGCACTGCCCTTCAATAGCCGAGATTCTTATTTCTGCGATGGTTCAATGGTCTGGAGTGACTTCATGTTGAACACATCCCTTCATGTATTTAAAATAGACACAGTGCGCAAAATAAAAAACGGACCACCCTGAAAAACTTTTGATCTAATGATTGGGATCATGAAGATGAAGACTCAATCTTAATGGCTCAAGGGGGGGGTAGCCTCAAATATGCTAATTAATAAGTGCAGGTGATATTTTAAGTTGCGAAATCAGACACAAAAACATACTTTCTCTGAATAAACATACCTCTCTTTCGATAGATTCGGATTTTTTACTTCCAAAATATTCGGGGTAACCGCAATCTAGGAAATATGGTTCAAATAGTTTGGTCAGGAGAGCGCTCCAAAGTTTGGACCCCTTAATGTTAATTTTATTTTTAGAGTATTTTGCCACGTCTCAAGAAAATTAAAAGCGAATTGAAAAAATTTTTTACACACAATTGTAAAATTCATTTATCCAGAAATAATTTAATGCAAAAATGACTTTTAGTAAATATTCATCATTTTTTATTATTTAATTTGAGAATGAGCAATAAATTTTGAATTGAAATGTATACAATGTTTTACGTAATTTTACCGAATATAATTTTAAATTATACGAAATTTGCGCCAAATTGGACAAATAGCTCTTGAAAAATTGAACTTGAAAAAGTCAGATACTTAAAATCAAGAGAAAATTCAAATCAAAAGTTATTCTGGGTGGTCTGTTTTTTTATTTTATTTTTTTTTGGACCACTTTACACTCTAAGAAATGTTGATGTATACTTGCCACTATGTTAAGGTAAAGTGTTAAGGAAAACTGAAATTTTTCACAGTGCATGTAATCAAATTTTTCATTTTATTTTCTCCTGTATAGTTTTACTTTTCACTTCTGTTTGTTTGTTCACAGACAACACATATTTTCACGCTCATTAGAATTAATTAATGGTTCCATTGAAAAAGAGTTTCACTTGAAAATCAAGCACATTTGAAGTAATATATTCACACTAATTCTTTCAAGTAATTGTTATTCTGACTAGTTTATATAATTTTTCGCTGGATTACTTTAGCCATATATTTGTGATGTGGCTGCATTACACTTGCGCCGAATCATTTTTTTTAATGTTAACTGGTTTAATTCAGTTTTGCTATTTATCGTTCGCAAAGAAATTTAGTTCAGTTATTTTAGTTTTAGTTTTCTTAACCAAGGTGGCATTTCTACATTGAAATTAATATTTCAGTGTGATTTTTTATTTGACTGTAACCGTTAAGGTGTTATGTATGCCTCGCGTGCTCTCTTGGCGTCACTCGATTTACTTGGAATTACTAAAAATGCTACTAATTATTTTTACTTGGAATTGCTTTGGATAATCGAATTTTATAATTAGTTGCAAATTCTTCTCAACTCATAGCAAAGATTCTCATGATATTTCAAAATACGCAAAATGTGAAATTGATATTAAGAGGCCCAAACTATCGACCGCTCTCCTGACTAAATTATTGGAACCATGTTTTACTGATTGCGAATAACTCTCATCTTTTAATACTCAAAAAATGAAATCCGTCGTTAAAAAAAGGATGTCTATTCAGAAAACATACGTTTATGTCTGATTCAGGAGTATAAGTTGCATGAAATAATTAGTATATTTTGCGGCATCCGTATAAGCCATTATGATCGTCACTTAGTTAGTTAAATTCCGAACTGTCCGTAGACATTTACTTTAAAATATATTGTTTGAAATGTGCATCAAAGCTTTATTCTCTTTGGAGCAGATAAATCATAAATGCGAATAGAATATTTTATGATTCAGAAAATACCAAAGATTGCTTGTTAACTTATGCTTATTACAAAACTATTGATATGAATCTTAAGTCTATTAAATTTTATTATATTTTGACATTGAAACATTGAACATTGGTGCATTTTGAAACATTGAGACATTGGTTCTGATACTTAAATAAAACGATATTAAAGGAATACGAAATTAGCATACAGTCAATTGAAATAAAACTAATATTTTTGGGAACTAATACAACAAAATTAATTTTATGATACAATAAGTTAGGATATATAAACACGAGATCATAAAATAAAATTTGTTTTTAACATATTTTCAAAAGAATATTAAATATGAATTAGGCTTAATCGACTGAACGGAAGCAAAAGCGGAAAGAAATTAAACATTATATTGTTATTGTTGCTGTAGGCGATTAGGACAAAAGGTGCGATAGCTCTTGTTTTCCAGTGGTGCCATCTATGGCCAAGAATTCGACTTCTGACACACCCGTTTATAGGGCGAACCCATTCATACATCCTTTCATTCCTCCACGGATCACAATTTTGACCTGAACCAGAAAACGATCAATACCTAATTCATTACCTCCTCAGAGGTATACACCAAAGAGCCATTACATAATGACCACCCTCCATCTATAACATTGGGCTCGTCCAGGTTTTCATGGTTTCTCGCCCAGGAACAATATTTTTATGGGGCACATTAGGGCCCATATTCCTCATGGAACAAACCTGACGTCTGTAAGCTACTTGAACATAGTTCACCCATTCATGGCAACAGTTTTTCCTGCCGGGGATGGTGTTTACCAACAGGATAGTACACCATGTCATAGGGGTCGAATCGTCATGGATTGGTTCGAGGAGCATTCCAGTGACTTTCAAGTCATGTCTTGGCCCCCAAATTCACCTGACCTTAATCCAATAGGGCATTGGTGGTCCTACTTGGAAAACCGAATTCGTGCTGCCACGCTACCCCCTCGCAATGTGAGGGAATTGCAGAACCAGTTGGTGAGCGCTTGGTACCAGATACCTCAGACTACCTATCAGCACCTTGTGGAATCAATGCCACGGTGGGTGCCAGCAGTTTCGAGGGCAAAAGGTGGTCCTATATGTTATTAGCTGGATGGTCATAATGTAATGGCTCTTCGGTGTAAGTTGTTATGGGAACATGAAGGACTTTGTGACCCAACAGGTTTTAAGATATGGGTTCGATTTCCAGATGATAGATCCTTGGCGGAGAACTCACCCATTTGTTTTGCTAAGAGGAGAAGATTATGAAAACTTACCATTGTCGGCTTGATAATTATGAAACATAACCCGATGTCGGTTTACCAATATATGAATTTTATGACACTATAAACATTATTTAGCTCCCAGTATTAACTCGTAATTTTTAGCCATAATAGTAGCCAATAGCAAATTGCTTAAAAACATTATATCAATTTCTTTCTTCCTGTTTCTTTCATTTTCTAATTGATTTTCTTAAACTAACGAAAATTTTTTAAAGAGGATGGAATTTACTGCGTATATTCAGACACATCCCCTTTATGCAAGAGGAATTTTAACTATAGCAATGTATTTATTATAAAATGGGACGCTACCCAATTTTTAATCTACCGATATGAAAATTTTATGACAGCATAATAGTGGCCAAATGAAAGCAAAAATTAAACTCTTTGCAAAATGTATGCATTTTTTGTACTGATAAAACAGTTTTAACAGTCTTTAACTGATAAAACAGTTTTCGCAAATGGAGTCTACCTTGCCTATTTTTGTTGTATATTGACATTACACGAGAGAACTTTTAACAACTTTAACAACATTGCGTAAATTGCTATATAAGCGGTAATAAGATAAGATGAAAAATAAAAATCGAGCATATACTATTTATCAAAAAATTAAAAAAATATATATATTTGAAATTTCGATATTTTTGAATGTGAGTATATAGTCTCTAATTTTTCAGCATCCCACATCAAAGAGAAAGGGAAAAAAACATTGGTAAGATCAAATATTTCCTATCGACTTTGAAGTTAGAAAAAATTATAATAACAATTTCAAAACTAAATAGATAGACCGAAATTTCCCCAGATCAAAGTTATGAGTTTCGTTTGATTTTAACCGTTATTTGAAGCTTTAGTAAATATTTTTTATTTTTTGAAATTGTTTCTATATATTAGAAGATTTGACGTCAAATTTTATTCCAATAATGATTAAATATTAAATGATTAAATATTAAACGTTTTGGTTTTCAATCTGTTGCTAGTTACTCTAATAAGACACAGAAGAAAGACAAGTTAAAAGTAATAAATCAGAGAAGATTTATACCCATTTTTTCGGTATATTTATGCGTCTTTATATCATTTACAAACTGATACTGATCCCTCAGTAGACTGATCGTTAAGACACGGTTTCCAGTAGAAAACCGAAGTTGAGTATCACTAGATGTTGTCATTAAGTGGGTGGATAACCACTTTGATTAGTCGAGGTTGCACATTGGTCGTCGTTAAACTGTTCCATCATAAAGAGCTTGAATTTCCGCTTTAGAAGAGCTTGTACACTATCGACCAATAAATATTTGGACACGTGTGATTGAAAAGAAAAACAAGCTTTATTTATGATCAATAAATGGTAGAGCCTCTACGAGAGGCAATTAAAGCGTGAACCCTCCGGGGCATACTTCCCACAAGTCCTTGCGTGACGGCTAGAGGTATTTTCTTCCACTCGGCTTGGAGAAGACATGCGAGTTCCTTCACCGATTTTGGACGCGTAGTACACCCCTTAATTCGGATATCCATCTCGTCCCAGACCTTCTCGATTGGGTTCAGGAAGGGTCTCTGAGCAGGCCAGTCTATTCGATAAACACCATTTTCACCGTACCAAGCCTTGGTGACCCTAGCATTAAGACAGCTGGCTTTGTCGTCCTGGAAGTAACAGGGGTCCTCCCCGTAAAACTGTCACAAGGTAGGGAGCACATTGTCATCCAAAATAGTGCAGTAGGCATCTTGCATGGAACTAATGCCGATGTTGTTCCCTACACGATATATACCGGCGTAGGGCGTGACGTATCTCAGGACAGCAGATATAGTCATTTGCATAGGTGTCCAAATCCTTATTGGCAGATAGTGCATAAAGAGCTTGAACTGTTACGTATCAGGACTGCCTTATTATCCTAAAATGGAAGCATGATGGTAGCGGGTTCGACTTTCACCACATCCCTGAAAGTATCAATTTATTTACACTTATTTATTTATTGTTACACATACATATGCAGGCTTTTGTTCTCACTACAAATTACGTCTTATACGCTTTTGTCAAGTCGAACTAAAGATAGCAAAATATAGAGATAGAACATTCCATTCATGCATCTAGGTATACGGTAAGATCTGAATCCGTTGACAGCACTCTGCAATAGATGCATCTTTGCCTTCACTAATTCCACGCTGATGAACATTCCATTAAAGCAGAAGTAAACTGTTTTAAGAGATATGTATATTTTTTGATGTTTAAGTAAAAAACATTATGTTGTTATCAGAAAATTTGCATAAATCTGCTAATAACATTAAATAATTTTATGATATATAATTTCCATTCGCTTGTCTCTCTGTGGACTGATCATAAAGACATGGTTTCAGTAGAACACTGAAGTAAGTCAAGCATCACTGAGGTCAATAAGAGGGTGAGTGACCACTTTGGTCAGCCTGCGTAGGGACCAAGGGTGCGTGGTATCGGTCTTTGTTAAACTGATCTACCCTAAAGTGCTCGACTTCGCGCGCAGGTCGTCAATCTACCTAAGCAGCGGATCCATCCAACACCTCCTAGAAGAAGGAAGGCCTCAGCGCGGATCAATTTAGTAGTCCGATATAACGAAGTTAACTGCGCAGTAGATAAAAAATAAGAACGATGTCATTTCGTTAGGGGTACTAAGCTGCGCAGTGGTTGAAAATACGAAATATGTTATTAGGTTTGGACTACTAAAGGATATTTATGGTAACCCGTGCTGAGGCCTGCTCTTATCTAGGAGGTGTTGATCCATCCCCACTGAGGAGAATCAAAATTGTGATGGCAGGTCTACTCTTGATCTTATTGGGAAAGGGAGCTTTGATGTGGCCAATCAATCGTAAAAGAGTCATCAACTGTTTTCCTAGAATATTGAGCTGTTGAGGCAATATTGGTCGTTTTCCAAAGTGGAAATGGATGGGACTTTCTAAAGAGCAGTGCATGTCATTTTTTTAATTGAGAAGATTTCATTATAATTTTGTTTAATACTTCCAAGCAAATTTTCAGAGACGTTTCAGCCAAAGTATCAGCTATCATATTACCATAATTTAAAAGGAAAATTTAGTAAGGAAGCTGCATTCACAACTGAGGACCAAAGAGTAAAACGTGTTATGCCCATGAAAGATGATTCTAAGAAAAACGAACTTCAAGGGTGCCTAGTATCATAAAAATTCCTAGTATACGTTACACGCTCGGCGTGATGCGCATACTAGGATATATAAGCAATATAGCAATATATAAACAGCATATAAGCATATAGCAATATATAAACACGAAACTATTATTTTACGATGCTAAACAGGTATGAAAAAGGTGTAATAAAAAAAACTTTAAAGTTACTCACTTTCTCTATTTTATCCTATCTTTTTTCTTCAACATACTATCGCAAGTGCTGAAATAACGCATTCACGCCAAACTATTGTCAACGCCGAGATGACATTTTTTATGAATGTCGCCAAGAATTTGTGTAAGCAGAAACAAAAACATATCGTAACCTGAAAAGGGCAAATATATACCGGACGAATTTAAACCGGGTAGTGGGACCTAACCTTAAAAAAATATCAGTGCTGGACATACCAAGCCGTGCACATAACAAACGAAACTAACAAAAAAATCAACATATAGCAATATATAAACACGAAACTATTATTCTACGATGCTAAACAGGTATGAAAAAGGTATAATAAAAAAAACTTTAAAGTTACTCACTTTCTCTATTTTATCCTATCTTTTTTCTTCAACATACCTTGAAATTACACAATTGCTTTAATAAATGCGCAGCAATAAGAAATTAGCTTCACAATCACATTAACTCTTTTCACACACAACACATCTACTTTCTTACGCACATTCAACATTCTAATAAAAATAACACCTATCATAAAAAAGTCACAAAATTCACTCCTGAAACCAAATTTTTATGATTAAATTTCCACAGAAAAAGTTGCGTAAAAATACAAAACACGACAAAACATCTATTACGTCAGTACTCTTCTCTTAAATTCTAAATAAAATTCATCATCATAACGTCAATTATCCACCTCCAATATATTCTCCTCATTTTTGCTATATGAACTGTTACAAAACCGTCATGTCATCATCAAAACGTCAAATATCCAAACCAATCTTGCCTACGTCTTTCACTACATTCGATTATCCCATAATTCCATTAACTATGATACTGTTAAAAAAATGAATGTCTAATCAAATCTTCAATCACAAATTCCAAACTTTATCGCCCACTCAAACATCGCCATTATCGCCAAATCCACCGTGTAATATATACTAGGAGTTAGCCTTTCAATTTTTAATAATTTAAAGGAGCAAGCAACCAATTGAAATCGTAAAAATAAAACAGTGCATGATTGCCAAATGCATTTATTTACATACTTTAAAAATTTCAAAACAAAATTTGAGAATTTGGTTGGACAAATACTATTTTTTCCTCAAAATTCATCCCCAGTCAATACTTCCTCAATAATAATCCCGTCTTTTCCACTATGCATTTCATTGTTCTTTTATTGTCTACGCTTGGACAGGAACCTTTTTTTTCATTCTTTAATGAGTAATAACTCTTGGGGGAAACAAATTTCCTCCTTTCCTCAAAATTCTTCACCATCCAATACTTCCTCAATAATAATCCCGTCTTCTTCACTATGCTTCTATTGTCTACGCTTGGACAGGAACCTTTTTTTCATTCTTTAATGTGTAATAACTCTCGGGGAAAACAAATTTTCCCATTTAAAACTTATTTGTCGAAACTGAGTTATCCTCAAAATTCCACAGACGATGATTCAATAGTTAGTTTATTGGAAATGGACATAAACTTTTCTTTCTCCTTAGTTTTCAACTGATATTATTTCTTATACATTCACTTAAAGTCCCCAAAATAAACAAATAAATATTTTCGTAAATAAAATAAATCAAATACCAAACAAGTTTATAATTTAGTAATCATATCTCATCTGTGCAAATAATTTTTTAGCTCGGTAAATTTGATAAAAAAGAAGATGAAAGCGGATATAAAAAGATTAGAATTTTTGTAAAAGAACTGGAATTTTATCTCATAGCGTTTTTTTATTCCTCAGAACATCAATTTCCGAAAAAAACTTGAAAAGCTGTACAAAGCTGGTAAATCCAGATGAGGCGTAACTAATAGTAGAAGAGCATAAAACGTCTTTTCAAATCATAGTCCTGACAAAATCCTTTGAGAGTCAACATTCGAGTAAATCTTGTCACTAGAAAAACTTTTCTTTCTATCATTTTAATATCTTTTTTGCTCTCCTAATCCTTACGTTTGGGCATTTAGGTTGTTTATATCCGAGTGTAATGCTTTGAGAAAATAATCATTGTGATTATTGTCTTTCTAAACATGACACGAGTATTTGAGTTAACTTTATTATCTTCAATGCACTTGAGTTTTCTAAGAAATAAATACATTTTTAGTATAAAAATTCACTAAATACATTTTAAATTCGAATTCAAGTGCTTTTTTAAATCATATTTGTCGAAGTGTATTAGATAAATTTCTCGATTGAAAGACTAAAAGGAAATAAATATTGTTGAGATAAAGACTATTTTTATATTTCCACAGACAATATTTTCATAAATAAATGTATTAGATTAAAAATAAAACATTATTAAACATTTAAATACATTAGAGTTGGAAATTTAACTTTTCAGTTCAGGTGCAGACAAAATTTTAAAAAATATATTTTTGAAAAAGGGGAAAAGTTTTAATTAATATCTTACGTGTCTGTATATTTTATCGAGGAATTTATAATTTATGTTGGAAAGAATGTTTTTGATATCCCTAGATATATGATACCACTTTTTATTTCTGCTAATACTTTTAATACACAGTTGATCTCCATTAGAGAAGTCAAAACAAATTTCATTTAATTCTTTTTGAAGTATCATGTAATCAAAGATCTAAACTAAACTCAGTGGCGTGCCAGCCCATGTAGGGCCAAGATCTACTGTACCCATCCAAGTTTTCTTAACCGTGGACTTTAGGGTGCAGGTTGGGAAGGTTGGGTTTCAGGTTGGGAAGTCAACCGAACGTGGAACTCCAGTGTCTAGTCACCAAGTATGCTTGGTGCTCTTTTTATTAACAGACCGAAGGGATGAAATGCTAAGTCAACCTTGCCCGATCTGAGGATAGAACCCAGACCTCTGACATGGGAGCTGTCTTGTCTGTTTTGTTATTCTTTCGGTTAATAAAGCGGCAGTTTCTTAAGAGTTGGGCAAGGTTAAATATTTGATACAATTATAAAGTTCAATTACATGATTATTAAATTATAAATCCAATTGTAAAATTCGTTCTTACAAAGATAGTGCAAAAAATAACTTTAAGTAAATATTTATTATTTTTTATTATTTTATTTAATAGTGGTCGAAAAAATATTGAATTGTAAGATATGCAATTTTTGCATAATTTTAAAGAGTACAATTTTTTATGGCGAACTACAAATTTTGAGCTAAAACGGTTGAATAGTTTTTGAGAAATTGAATTTCAAAAGCGTCAGATATTTAAAATTTGTATTTTCAGGAGCTATTCAACCGATTTTGTTCAAATTTTGTATTTTGCTTTGTAAAATGATGTTATTTAAAATGATACAACAAAAAAAATCATATCCTACAATTCAAAAATTTTTCGACATTATTAAATAAAATAATAAAAAATAATAAATATTTACTAAAAGTTATGTTTGCATGGAATTATCTTTAGATAAACGAATTTTATAATTGTATACAAATATTTTTCACTTGGCTCTGAAATTGTCGAGATATAGCGAAATACACAAAAAGTAAAATTAACATTAAAGGATTTAATTTTTTGGAACGCTCTCCTGGCCAAACTATTGGGACTATATTTTCTGTATTGTGGCTATACCCTACATTGTGGGAGTCAGACATCCCAATCCGTCAGAAAAAAGGTAGGTTTATGCAGAGAAAGAACATTTTCGTTTCTGATTTAGTAATTCAAAATATTGTCTGCGCTTATAAATTAGCATATTTGAGTTCATCCCCTCGTGCCATAAAGATTGAGTCTAAGAACTTGACGATCCGATCATATGATCAAAAGTTATTCAGGGTGGACAGTTTTTTTTCTTTGTGCCATGCACGCTAATCATAAGTTGATTTAGTTGATTTAGTGATTTAGTAAGTATACACAGAAAAATTACCTTTGTAGTTTACTGTTGGCTCAAGTAGATTTCAACGATCAGAGTCTAAGAAGATAGCCTTCTGTCGAAGGTCTTTGAATGACTTTTGACCTTCGATGCAATTGCCCCCTAAGAGTATTTATGTTTAATTGCTAGTTTGGAAGTAATGGAACGCAAAACAAAGGTCAGTGCTACTGTTTACTCATTTTAACAAAAGTATTACCGCATGTAAATAGATGTGTTTTTCGTAAAATTCCAGAGGATCTTCAGTTCTGATTCCCTCCCTCCCCCCCCAAAAAAAAGAAACCATAAAAATATTTTTCGCCGAAACAAAAAAAACACGCGTCTTATAGTTATACATAATACATCCTGAAATTTTTAACAAATCAAAAATTTCCAAAAATTGCCTGATCCTGCCAATTTTTAAAAAAAGCAACTAGCTCTTAAGCATGACTAAGAAGAGTTCAATCAAGCTAACCTGGTAGTTTCTAACGGTATTATAAAACACTTTTTATAATCATTCCTAAAACAATGCAACAAGATTTATTTGATGCATTCAATAAAATGAAGCTTAAGTTACAACAATGAATTTTCTACAAACTAGATCATAGTTATCTGACTTATAATAGATCATCAATTATATTAAGGTGCAATTGAATTAAATATTGACAAAGCTATACAAATTATATAGCTCTGCACCCTATTTACTCCGTGGTAATTGAATGTATAGCTAATATTGTAGTTCTTATTTAGTCATTTCAGGCGTCAACATGAGTAAAAACTTCAAAATTAGACTCCTTTTATCGTCGACAAATAATTCGATTTCCGATATCATTTAGGAGGGTTAATTCTCTAAATTAACAGGGTTCTGCGTCAATTTATTGTGCACAATTCGTCGTAGCTACGATTTCTCACTGCGACAGTTTATCGTGAGCACAACCCGTCGTAGAGGCAATTCAACGTAAAGGCAATTCGGCGTAATGGCAGTTCGTCATGTGCACAATTTTTCTCGAACACTATTCATCGTGCACACAATTCGTCGTGTCACAATTCTTTGCGAATACAATTCATCATGGGCACAATTCGTCACGACGACAATTCTTCGTGGGCATAACTCATGGCAACGACAATAAGTCGCGAGTGCGATTCGTCATGGACAGAACTGGTTGCAGCAACAATTTGTTGCGCAATTCGTAGTAGCTGCAATTCTTCATAAGCACAATTCTTGCATACAGCTTTGTCCAATAATTATAGCAAAAAAAATCTATGTATCATTGAAAAAATGAACACCAAAGTATTTTTTTTCTCTTTTTTTTGCAGAAAGCTTTGTTATTATTATAAATGTGTGGTACCTAAAATCTCCTACACTCCTCTCTGTACACTCTTTTTCTTCGTTGAGGAAAATGGGAGGGGGGGGGGGAATTTTTCCCAACAGGCAAGTGAAGCATTTTATCTGCTGTATTTTTACTCTGAATTGATGAAACCAATTACTTGGTGTTGGGATTAGAAGTTATATTGGTTTTATGTACAAAGAGTACAAATCCGTATTTGCACCCTTGCTATCTAAACAACTGAGGTATTGTTTCCTCCATAGTTTCTAACGGTGAATGGAATGAGACCATACAAAATCAAATAGAAGGAATAGTTTGATAGTTAAAAGCGCTTTATGCATGGTTTGAGAAGACTAGGTCATGTTTCGCAGACAGTAAAGCCATGCATTAGCTTAAATTACCTTTCAGCTGAATCAGGATGCGAAACACAGTGTCGGTAAACAGACCCTGCATCTTAGTTTTAATGTATGAACTTCGGGACTCGTAGAATCAACTCAGTGTTAACTCCGTAATTCAATGGTATTTCAGAGTATAAGGTTAATATTTTCCAGCGCTATGTATCCTACTAAGTTTAACGGTGTTTTTTTAGCCTTTTTCACAAAGAAAAATGAAATGGCCACAGTATAATTGCTTTACATTGAAAGTGAAACTATATATAGCACCTTGGTGAACAGAACAGAACAAATAAAAAAAATATAGATACAAATATATTTATTCTAAATAAAAATGTTTAGTCTTAATCTATCTTTGCACGTATATCTCCAATTATTAAAATATCTCGGTCTTTTATTTATTTATTTTTTTTACCTAATCTAAAAGTTCTTAAACTTCCTGGGACCTAACGTCCAATATATTGGACAATATTTAGTACAGTTTTATCACTTAAAAAATAATATTTTAAGAGTTTTGTTCCGTTAGTATATTTTTACAAAGAGATTGGCAAAGTAAAAATTAACTTGAATTTTTTCTCGTCTGTCCGAAATTTTAATTACAATGAAAAATTATAAGTAATCTATTACATTCCTATCATTTAACCTATTGGATATTTTTATGACATTAATATCTTATTAATTGCATATAGTGTACTCAGTTACATAAACAAATTTTGTGAAAATATATACCATAAAAATATCATATAACATACAAAAAAGGAAAAAAAATTAAAACATTAATTTTTTATGCAATGATTAAATGTAACTTAAACAGCAATTAAGTTTGAATAATTGAAAATATTTATTTTATGAGTTTAGCTTTTTGTGAGTTTAGTTTTTTCTAAGATATGCATATCTAAGCAAAACTCATATTTCTGGTATTATTTCAGTTACTATTTTATTATTCTGGTATTATTTTAGTTTCAGTAGGTTGAATAAATACCGTATTTTTCAGCTTAAATAAAACTGTATTCGTATAACTATATACTAACTGAAACAAAAAAAAATATGTAGTAACACAAAGGAAGCAAAAACTTTATAAATTTAAAATTAAAAATGTTATAATACATAAAAGTTCAATTTTTGAATTGCGAAACCGAGAAAATTATTCCTTTTGTACATTATATTTAAATACGAAATAAATTTAATTAAAAACACTCGATTGAAAGAGAGCATTTAAAAAATGCTTAAAAGGGAAAAGTTTCAAAAAGAGAAAAGCATTTTTTTTGCAAAATAATTAGCTAAAAATAATTTCATGGTAATGTGTCTGCATTGAAAGAGGAAGTAATTAATTATGATAACAACCTAACAATATGCTACTTAAGAAATCATTTTAAAGGATTTTAAATACATCATTTTAATATCTAAAACGGTCATAATAAGAATGAGAGCATGTAAAATGAGAACTAATAATATTAGAACACTTTCAAAAGCATGCTTAGCAACACAGAAAAATTCTGAGAGTATATGCTCTTTTCATTATGAAAATTAGTAGAAATATTTAGACAAACATGTATCTTAGAAACCTTAGGTCGCTTAATTAAAAAATGCAATTTCTTTAATATTGTGATAGAGATTAATTTAAAAGTATATCAAAAAAATATATTTGAAGCAAAATTATAAACATCGATCAAAGAACAAATGTTATTTTTTTATCAAAATGTCTAGATTCATTATATAATTTTGCTTCAAAGATTTAGTTAATTAGCATATTGATTTTATTTATGTTCAAAAATCAGGAAAATAAATAACTACATTTCTACTATAGCTAACATTAATGAAAGTTACGAGTCTTTGGTTTAGAAAAAAACGACCTAAAAAAGATTTTATCTAAAGTTTTATGGCTGGCATCAAGCTTTTTTTTATATATGCCAATACTGAACATCGATTGATATTTTTAATAGTTTTAATGTGTTGCGGTCCCGCTATGAACCGATTGTAAAGACACGGTTCCCTGTAGAACGCCGAAGTCAAGCATCACTGGCTGTGGTCAATAAGCGGGTGGGTGACCACTTTGGTCAGCCTGCGAAGGGACCGAGAGTGCGTGGTATCGTCCTCATTAAACTGTTCTGCCGTAAGGTGCTCGACTTTGAGCGTAAGTCATCGGGTTATCAAAGCAGGGGAGCCCTCCCCTATGCAGAGGATCAAAATTGCGATGGCATGTCTTCGGATCATCCTCAGGGATGTTTCTCAGACCGTCGTCAATAGCCCATTGTGCAACTCTTTTGTGACGTAAATAAAGTACCTACCTATACTAATGTGTTGTGAATAAATTTCACAAAATATTAAAAAATACTAACATGTAGTTAACTGGTCAGACTAGCCTGGTTGGCAAGTCGCTGGTCTCTCGTTTGTGAGAATGGGAGATAGAATTCAGCCGACTGAAGACTGTAATGAATGGTGACTGATGCACGTTAAATCTGTCGGTTTACAAAGTCCTCTATGTTCCCATAACAAATTAAATCTCTGGGGGCACTGAGTTAGAGATTGATCTTTCTCTGGTTCAGGTCAGAATTATGATCTGTGGCTGAATGAATGAATGTATGAATCAGTCCGACCTATTAACGGGTATGACATACGGGTGCGACGGAAGTTTAATTCTTGGCCATAGATGGTGCCACTAGAAAACCAGAACGGTCGCACCCCTTGCCTTAATCGCCTAAGACAACAACAACATGTAATTAACTAAGCTTGTTTCATAAAAAGCTTTAATGGGCTGAATATGAAATTTCTGATACATTATATTACAGGATTATTTGTTGGTTTACTAAACAAAAGTCCAAATCCACAACTCTATTGCGTTGGCAATACAAATAACCATACTGCCATTTGCCATAACCATTCTATTTGCTCAATAATACTTTAAATAACAACTTGTAAAACCCATTAAGTTTGCCAAACAATTACGCAAAATCTTGAGACGTACTTCAAAGTAAAACAACATTCCGTACAATATCACAAATTTTTCGATTTCTGTTTTACGCGACACTACAACACAGAGCACCCATGATCCATGAAAATATGATTACATGGTCATGAAGACGTAGTCAAAATCATGTCTTATTAGTATATTATTCTCTACACTGTAAAAAAAAGAAAAAAATTGCGTTTAAGGAAACTTTATTTCAAGTTAAGAACAAATTGGATTTTCATATACACTTAAAAAGATAAAGTTACATCTAAACACCAAAAATTGAGAAATTTTGCACCAAAATTACACTTATTGTCCCCATTCGCGAATTTTTTTCTCTTTTGTAAACACCAGTTTCAGGTACATAGGATATAATCAGTAGACAGTCGATTATATCAATCGATTACGAAATTAGCGAATTTGTTGTTGTTTGGAACTCTGCTCTACATTTACAGATAGAAAAATTCACAGTTATAAAATGTATGTATGTCGCCAGTTTCAAAAATAAGAATAATTATATTTCAATTTTTAAATATCTGTCAATTGTATTTTATTTCATAACCGACGTTGAACAGCCGACCCAATTCTGAGATTACGACTTATTATGTTCAACTCCATATTCTTGTAATTTTGAATCTAAACTTGATGATGGGAAGACATAATGGAAACTCCTGAATTAAGCATCAGCACAAACTATACTTCGTGGAAGACATTTTTGATGGAACTAACCTGCATTTGCATTACATGGGGAGTCAAACCTCCTAGGGTTAGCCCAACCGCAAGAGGATTCAAAATCTATGATCGGTCCAGTAATGAGGATATTTTACGTCTGCACTGTGGTTGGTGCGAAATGGGAGCAGAATTCGTATCAACCAGCTACCGTGGGGTTTCGAACCTGAGAACCTCACTTGGAGACGAACGCTCTATCTCCCGAGTCACCGCGGCTTTGTCAATTGTATTAAATAATTTTATTTCTAACCGCTTCTGTTAATCCTACTTTGAATTCGACTTAATATTCTCTCTGTATAACGCATATGATTGATGTACAAACTAATTTTTTTTCGAGAATTTGTGTATATGTATGCATCCGAAAATTTGCTTTAAAATTTATCATTTAAATAACTTTACTGACTCTTATGCGTATTATATCTTATTGTTATTACAAATTTTAGTCATATTGAAGACCAAAACTGGGAACATCAAACAACGTTACACAAAAAGTAAAAAGGAGAAATATTCCAGTTTTTGGCTATACCTAACTCCAAATAACTATCTGTATCAATACAACACTTTTTACGTAAAATAGTAGTCACCATTAAAATACGATGTTCGAATTTCTAGCCATTTTGTTGTTTCAATTCAATGATTGAAAATAAATTTATATTTCTGTTTAGGGGTAAAATTATAAATATATTTTCAGCTGTTTCTTTCTTTTTTTGACAAAATAAATTGACAACCACTTTAAATTTCACAACCACAAATTTCATTGAATAATTCAATGCGAAGAACCAGCAAGCAATTCTACTGAGTAAATCAATACGGCAGTAACAAGCTTGAAGGGGAACCATAATACACTGTAAAAACTGTCTCTTCGAATTTGGAGTAGATCAATTAAAATAATTCTGTTAAGGTACACTTTATTTTAGTTTAATACCGAATTAAACGTTCACTTGCACTTTAAAGAGTGTAGTCAAATCTAATCATATTATTTTTCCAGAAACACCAATTCTAATCAAATTACTTTTCCAGAAACACCGATTTTGGGATACTTTGGATATCGATGGTATATATACCCAGAAGCTTGACTAGTTATTTACTTATTATTTACAGACGTTTCAAAAAATATGAATGTTTTTCGTTGTGTAAAAAAATAATTATATTTGACTCTTTAAATATCTGTCAATTGCTTCAAATAATTTTATAATTCATTTATATTCGCATTTGTTTTCCAAGTCTACTTCAAATTTATCTCTGTATTGCGTGAATGTTTCATAAACAAAATAACTAAATTTTAAAACTAGCATAAATATGCATCTCAAATTATTGATTCCTACTTTATATTGCACAGTAAAAAAATTTTACTGATTATTACGTGTATCGTATCTTGTTGTTTTTGTATTTTAGAGTTACCGAACACCAAAAATGATGACAACTACTGAAATTGTGACATCTAAAGTTTCTAGTTGTACTAGTAGCTTGAAATGTCAAAGTTTTGACTTGAAATGTCATCATACGTTTCAAAGGACGTTTCCAAATTATGAACTGTTTCTGCGCGTTTGAACCGGTACTTTCCCTTATATAAATGATCTTAATTTTATGTCAATATTCATTTTTTTCTTAATTGTTTTTAAAAATTGCTTTTAAATAGGCGCATAAGTAGCTGTTTTGTAGTTATTAAATGATTTGGCGACCAACTAGGCAAGCTCGATACCAACATATTAAATTACAGTAAAATAACTACTTATGGATTGATTCTGATATGGGCAAATATGTTAATAAAAGATTTATATATTTATCTGCATTTAAATTATATTTTATTTCAGCTTAATAAATGATTTATCAATGCTGGTAGAGTGTGTAACGGTTTTTGCCTAATTTTTTTAAATTTTATATTATAAATCAAACAAATATTCTGATGTGTGAAAACCAAGATGAAACAATTGATTTATCAATGCTGGTAGAGTATGTAACGGTTTTTGCTTAAATTTTTTACTATTTTATATTATAAATCAAACAAATATTCTGATATGTGAAAACCAAGGTGAAACAATTGATTTATCAATGCTGGTAGAGTGTGTAACGGTTTTTGCCTATTTTTTTTATTATTTTGTATTATAAATCAAACAAATATTCTGATATGCGAAAACCAAAGGTGAAACAATTGATTTATCAATGCTGGCAGAGTGTGTAACAATTTTTGCCTATTTTTTTATTATTTTGTATTATAAATAAAACAAATATTCTGATATGCGAAAACCAAGGGTGAAACAATTGATTTATCAATGCTGGTAGAGTGTGTAACGGTTTTTGTCTAATTCCTTTATTACTTTATACTATAAATCGATCAAATATTCTGATTTGAGAAAACCAAGGTGAAACAATTGATTTATCAATGCTGGTAGAGTGTGTAACGGTTTTTGCCTATTTTTTTTATTATTTTGTATTATAAATCAAACAAATATTCTGATATGCGAAAACCAAAGGTTAAACAATTGATTTATCAATGCTGGCAGAGTGTGTAACAATTTTTGCCTATTTTTTTATTATTTTGTATTATAAATAAAACAAATATTCTGATATGCGAAAACCAAGGGTGAAACAATTGATTTATCAATGCTGGTAGAGTGTGTAACGGTTTTTGTCTAATTCCTTTATTATTTTATACTATAAATCGATCAAGTATTCTGATATGTGAAAACCAAGGTGAAACAATTGATTTATCAATGCTGGTAGAGTGTGCAACGGTTTTTGCATATTTTTTTTATTATTTTATATTATAAATCGAGCAAATATTCTTATATGTGAAACCCAAGGTGAAACAACAGTTGTTGCCCATGATTCTGAGAAAAAGCGACTTTAATGGTTTGAGATTGTTCAGGAGCTTGCATACAATTGAGATTGCTAAAATAAAAATATATATGAATATCACAAGCATTTCTTTACATTCAACAAAGATTTCAAACAAAACTTAAAATTAAATTTTAATGTTGAGAAAAATAAATTTTTGAAAATATGATTGGACAACAATTTTTTCTTTGAAATTCCTCACGAATCACTGTTTTCCCAGTATAACTCCAGCCATCTTCATCGCTGTAATTTTATTTTGTTTCGTCTTGTCTACGCGTGGACAGGAACTGTTTCCCCCCAATACGGACCATCTTCAAAGTGAAATTGCTTTCAGGAAGAACTGATTTTTCCCGTTATTGATTTGTCAAAACAGAGTAATACTCAAAATGCAACAGATGGTGATCTTCATTTTTCTGAAAAATGAACAAGCACAGGCCTGCCATCTACTACGCTTTTTGCAAAATATTTTGCAGAAACCATACAAACCAAATTTTTCAAACTTTTTTAGGTAAGTTTGCCAACATTTTAAAAGCCTCACAACGAGAGAGCTGGGGTTGCATAGGAATTTTCAAATCATTCTTATGTAGTAGTGTGAAAAATAATTTTAGATAAATAAAAAATAAACCACTACCACTAGAAAAAAATTTCCAAAAAGCACGGAAGAAAGTTTACTTCCCTATATGCGCAGTTCTTCCCCCTCAGTCTTCTTGTAACGTACAGAATAATTTGACACTTAACTTGCGAGAATTGTGTTGCGTTACAATTTATGTAAAACCTCCTTACTTGTAATTCTACCTCTGAAACTGAAGAATCTAATTATCATTTCGATAGTGTTATTTTAGTTTAGTTATACAGGGTATCTAGTCATAGACGATCATATGTCGATGCATATACTTACATATACATACATATACTAACATAACATAAACATAGGTCTATGGTAAAAGCTCTAAAAATCCAGTGAATACATTTTGGAATTTAGTTATGAAAGTTACCAAAAGATGGCACTATAAGCTGTACAGAATTTTTGAATCGAATACAATTGCAGTAAAAATATAGCCAAACTCGCATTCGAGTTCAAAAAACACACGCTATGCAATAGAATAAACAACTTAAACCTTCTAATCCTGTACCACACACTCCTTTCACGTTTTGACGACTGGACAGATCCATTATTTATTATTAGATCCATTTGTTTATTATTGAATATCGATGGCAGCATAATCTGTCAGCAGCTTCGTTACTAAATTACAATACTTCTGCACAAAATATTAACAGCTTTCAAAATAAACAGACCGGTTTTTTCTTTCATTCAATAAACCTTGTTTCCGAGATTTTCAAATTTGAAGTCAGTCATCAGTTGGACACCTTGTATCTTTATTATCAAGATCTCAGGGGGAAGATTTAAATTTTTGATAAAATATTGATTTTATTTTTTAAAAAAATACTTCCAGTTATAAATAAGACTATGGACAAAATTATATATGTTTTAAACACAAATCTCTCTCTATCGCACACTCACACACATTTAAAGGCCGCAAATTTTAGTTTAATCTACTTCTCCAATTTTGTAAGCTCATGAATGATGTAGAATTTTTAATTTCTAAAAAGTATTAGGAGTTATGAAAAAATATTTGTAATTTAGGCGATAAATATCCGAAACTTTTGCACATTCGCTTACCAAATCACAATTTTTAAATAAAGTAAATATTTTTTTTGTTTATTATTGAATAGAAAGTCGTTACTGGAATAGAATCTAAATATTAAGTGAGATTTTTTAAACTTATAAATAATATAATAAACTTATAATAATGATATAATAAACTTATCATAATAATATAAATAATAATACCATAAATGACCTTTAATGAAAAATAGTGGCAGAAAAGTAAGAAATTTCAAAACTAACTGCTCTATTTTTAAACTGAAATTTCGGAAAGCTAAATATTCTGATGTGTTTGCTCACAAATGTGGAGCAACACAGTAAAACGTCAATCAAGCAGTATCGAATTGGAACATGGAGTTTCAAACTAAACAAAAATGCCATATTTCCTATTCGCTAACTTTAGTTTAAAATTTAAACTAAAACTTGAGTTTATTCTAAGCTAAAGTTATTTCAAACTCATTACAGTTTTACTCATCATATTTATTTTAAAGCTTCATCACCTTAAGTTAGATGGAAAAACTTAGAAACTTATATGGAAAAATAAAACTTAGATGTTAACATTAAAAACTTAGATGGAAAAATAAAAAAATTAAAAACTTCTTGGAGGATACTATTTGACATTTTATCTATCCTTTTGAAATCTGTTTACGTGAAGTGTTTTGGTTCAATATGGGTTTTTCTAGTGGAATTTAATTTGCAAACTGCCCACAGTCTGTTGAATGCCAAGTAAGTTTCAATCTTTTTTTACAAATTGATAAAAAAACTATTAATTGCGGTCTATTATTTTCCAACTAACTTCAATCTTTCTGTTGGATAGATATGAGAAACTAATCATATTAACCGTTTTAAAATGTATTCAAGTTTTGAGTTTTTAATAAAGATATTCATGTTCTCATAAGAATTACATATATCTGTCAGTTGTATACAATACTTATATAAAATTTAATTTTTATTCACTTCAGTTTTATTCAAACCCATATTAATATTTTGGCTTGTGTGTTTTATTAACAAACTAATTTTACTCTAATAATATTGTATATATTCATCCTAAATTTATAATTTTTGCTTTAGATTGTATCCTAAAAGTAACTTCACTGATATTTATATGTATCACAAATTATTGTAATTATTAATTATAATATAACTTGGTGGTAACTACTTTACACCCAGTAGTATAATAGAACATTTTAGGTGCTTCACTTAACCTGGAACTATCCTTGGTTATGGTGTAGTAAAACACTACTTTGTTGTAAAGGAGTTTCCACCAATTTTGGTGTTCAGATTTTTACAGTGCATGGCGGTGAAAGTTGAGTATTGAGTAAACGCATCAAAAGCAAATTAATAATTATTTAAAGCAAAATACTACTTAAAACTTTAGATACTGATCAAGTAAATAACACCAAGTAAATTTTTTACAATCCTGACATTTATATTGAGCATAACCAACCAAACATATTAAAAGTCAACGAATCAAATTAAATAAGGTTCCAAGGCACTTATTTAGATCAGAGAATAGCAGCCCTACTAAGCTGTTAAACTTCAACAATGCCAGGTGACATACAACGGTGAATAATTCGAAACAACGTGCAACTGCTAAACTCCGATAGAAAAAAAACTCGCTTGAATGCCTTTGAGCTGTACGGCAAGAGGAAGAAGGTTTTTATGGGCTTCGATAACAATAATATATGCAATAATTTAAGATCTTATTTGAAGAAAACACAAGTCATTTCCACAAACAGGGCACAAGTTAGCTTCTTTTAAGTTTTATCCGGAATTTTATTATAAATTCTTGTGGAATAGCGTTTCTCGGCAGGGGTAAGGGCAGTAGGGCCGTAGTTTTGCTAGAAGTTACATAATGAAAAATCCACGAATTTTTGATAGCTCTGCTTTAGAAACAGGGATTCTGTAAAGGGAATTGGTTACAAGAATATCCTTAACTTAACCTTTTGCTTACAGTTGGTACAGCATGTGGACTACATGTAATGGTACAATGTGGAACACCGCAAGCAAAGGGTTAATCAAACGTCACTCAAACACGAAAATTTAGAGATTCCAATATGTTCCAAGACATGACGCCGTTTAGACGATAGGGAATTTTTGGGAATTTCTTAATGAGTATTGTTCTAAGAATTATTACCCATTAACTTCAGGAACTAATCTCTTAATTGGCATCTTGTCTTTAAATGGCTTTTTGTGAAGGAACGATTTCTACATTTTATAAGTAATATGAGAAATATATTTTAAGCTTATGATTTAATATATTTTTGAAAATTTAAGTTTTCGAAGGAAAAATACTACGAAATATTTTTGTTGCTGTCCACGAAAATATCACCTCGCAAATACTTCACATTCATAAAATTTACAATCGCAACCAAATATAGTCAAACCGTATAACTTATTTCGATCAGAAAATTATGAGCTGGGAACCTTTTAAAAGATTGGTGGCATTAGAAAATACCTCCACTCAGATGACTTGATAACGTTGAAAACGATTTCAAAACATTAATTTGTAAACAACATGAATCTAATTGAAAAACACGTTTGAAAGGCTCTATTCTGGGCTGTAGTACCAAGAAGAAGTAATCGTTTCCACCAATACTAGCTAAGCCGGAGCAAACTTGTGCAGAGCATTAGCTGCCTTATAAAAAGAAAGTGTGCCTAAATTAAATAAATTTTAAATCTTCTACATAATATTACTTGAAAATCTGGAAAATATCTTATTTTAATTAACAAGCTACTGAAAAAATAAATACAGAATTTTTTTACTAAGTTATATTAAGTATTTATTTCGGATCGAAAAATAATTATCATTCTTAAATTTCATAAATGAAATCGGAACCACCGTTTGCAACCCTAAATAATATATGTATCATTGTTTTTAATTCTGATAATGAAATGCACTTTTTATTAGAAAATCAATTGTCTTTTACATAAATATTCAAAATTAGCAAAGTAAAAAAATCTTTGAATAAAATATTTATTTACTAAAAAGATTAACGCCATTATTATTATTTTATCTTTTTATTTTGTTTCATTTTTTTAATGTTTAGACGAAAGTAACATTTTGCTTTATACCTAAGAAGCATTAAAGATCAATAAAAGCACTTATTTGAACAAAGCAGAGGTTCTATTTTTGTTTCATAATACAAAATTTTAATGTATTTAAATAACTTTTGAGCTACTTATAAGAAATTCACTTTAAATATCTTGTTGGAATAGTATTTAAATAAATTAATTTAAAGTTTATGATTAATTTGTTTCATTGATTCTAATTACGAACAAAAGCTCTGTATTGACATTAGAAACCGTCTATTTAAAAAGGATCAGAGACGTTAATATTTTTCTACAAAATGTTCAATAGAAAAAATGCTTGATTTTAGAACATAACTTGCAATAAAAAGTGGTTTCGATTTACAGAACTATTTTTTTTTCAATAATAGATTAACTTTTACTTCAAATAAGAAGAAGAATATTGAAATTAACATTAATCAAAATTGCTTTTCATTTTTAAATAAGATGGAAAGAGGAAGCCGTTTATTTACATTATTTCTTTTTCTTATTTTAATTAGCTGAAATTGAAGGTAAATGTATGAGTTGTTTTATTTTGTAATAAAATGTCACAGAATTGACTTATTTTTATATTCTCCATAAAAATAATCTTCAATTCAATTAACTGCAACCGTACCTAAATAAGGAATTGAAAATCACTTCTGACTTGCATTATTGAAAAAATATAATCATTGTTTCATTTATTTGTCTTCGAATGTACTGTTTTTGATTTAAAAAATAAATAAATAAGCAATATTTTATCTTACAAAACATTTCTGAAAATTCAGCAGCAAATGTGTTTTTAATGACTAAATTTCTTTTAAAATTTATGCCGAGTGAATTTAAAAACAAAAGTATTTCTTGGAAGCTATGGTATTTTCAAAAAAGAATATTAAATATGGCTGTTCGTAATTTAATAAATAATTTTGAAAATTATGATATTCACTGAGAGAAATTCAATTTACCTCTTTTAATTGTTATTATTTACTGATCTGAGTAAGAAGTAAAGCAGAAGTGAAGCTAAACTCAATTTTTAATACATTGAAATAACATAAAATCGAAGTAAATTTAAAATATAATTTAATAAAATATGATATAAATAATAATAAATTTAAAATATAATCCCTTAATCCCTTAAGCCTGATAATCACTGTAGATGGAAAGGTTTTTTACACCGTGCATGTAAAGGAAGCTTCTTTTATTTATCGTAGAGAGTCGATATGCTGTAGAGATTATAAAGAAATTAATGACAAAATATTTTTATTTCAGAACTTAATATTAAAACGCACTAATTAAAAATTATTATTTTAGTGTTGAAATCATTATTTTAGTGTTAAAATTATTATTTTAACATTAAAACAAATATCAACATATGAAAGTATCATTTTATGGAGATTTTGGATGATAGCTATCAAGGCAACAGCAGCATCATAGGAAATGTTTTTAATAAAATTTGAAACTCATTCAATAAACTATCTTTCTCTCATCTGACAAGTTTTTCTTTAAAGAAAATATTGGATACCTGGCAATAAATTAAATTATTGTTTAAGATATCACAAATAAGTCTATTAAATTGTTACTTGATATATCACAAATAAGTAAACTTAACTA
The DNA here is from genome assembly GCF_043381705.1 of Parasteatoda tepidariorum. Taxonomy (NCBI): domain Eukaryota; kingdom Metazoa; phylum Arthropoda; class Arachnida; order Araneae; family Theridiidae; genus Parasteatoda; species Parasteatoda tepidariorum. The sequence continues at coordinate 10,782,349 of NC_092215.1, read as the reverse complement.
TTGTTCGAGATATAAATAAGTAAACTAAATTGTTGTTTCAGATATCACAAATAAATAAATTAAATTGTTGTTTGAGATATCACAAACATGCAAATTAAATTGTTGTTTCAGATATCACAAATAAGTGAATTTAATTGTTGTTTGAGATATCACAAATAAGTAAATTAAGGTGTTTGAGATATCACAAATAAGTAAAGTAAATTGTCACTTGAGATATCACAAATAAGTAAACTTAACTGCTGTTTGAGATATCATAAATAAGTAAATTAAATTGTTGTTTGGGATATCAAAAATAAGTAAATTTAATTGCTGCTTGAGATATCACAAATAATTAAATTAAATTAATGTTTGAGTTATTATAAAGATAAAGTTGACATCAAAGGTTTGTAAAAAGTGCATTGAAAGTAATTTAGCATATTTGCAAAACACATAAACATTATGAGTTTTGTTTGAAAACGGAAATATGAAAGAACTGTTTAATAAACATGAAAGTGATGTTAGACAAGCGAAGTAACGATCTTAGTACTATTTGTTAAAAATTATCGATATGATTGTTCAAAAGATAAATTTTTGTAATCATTTAATTTTCGTTTCATTTATGATTTTTCTGATGAAATATAGTAAATGGTTGTCGATTGCATTATTTTCAAACTGATATTGGAGGGAATAATTAAAATAATTTGAGAAAACATGTTAATGCATTTTTAACTAGTCGATAGTATAATTATAATTATAAATTTCAGTTTTGATAGCAGCTTAGTGCTGGACCCTGGCTTTGGACCACACAATGTGGTCTCCATGAGGATACACTATGTGTACTCCTCTTTACTTTATATTTCACTTTCATTCGCCAAGTAAATCGCATCAGTCTCATCAAACGTTAAAACCCCAACTGAAGATAACTTTTACAAGTATAACGCTAATTTAAGTAACCATATATTTAAACCATATATTTAAATCGAAACCGGGCAGTAACCATATATTTAAATCGAAAATACTACAAACATTCCTGTATTTTTATTATCAAGATAGCTTTACAGTCATAAATGTATTTTTACAATGAGTGACTGTAACAAATTTTACAGGTCACTGAACGTAATCTAGCAGAGAGGATTTTTAAAAATTTAAAAGGAGTATGCCCTCAAATTACGATTGAGTGATTAGATTTCTGATGAAATTTAAATGTATGTATAGTAATAAAAATATACCTTTGAAACACACACAATTTTAAATGTATTTTTATATATTTTCTATCAATTTCTACAAGAGACAAAAAGTGCTCACTAATGCCCAAAATTGTGAAACTAAACAAAAATTAATAACATTAAAGAGTATATATAAAACAATTGAAGCAGTTTTTTTCGATGTCTTACTTTATAGAAAACTTTATGGTATAATAATTAAGGCACTTCTTTTTAACTGAAAAATCCCTAAAATTTTCTTGAAAATTACTCCAATAATGATTTAATTTCTAAAACATAATATGAAAATGTACATCTAAATGTAAAAGTAACTGTTAAAATTAAAAATTATAGCCGTATTTGGATTAAAGATTAATGTTTCACCAAAAATACATAATTCATGTGCCAATTGACTTAGATCCTTCAAATGTATGGAAACATCAAATCTTTTAAGTAATGTAGATAAATAATACGAAAACATTGCGGAATAGAAAATTTTCCTCGAATTCTGGAATTTCATTTGCATATTATATCTCCACCAGAAGACTTTCTGGGGAAAAGATGCATAATAATTGATTGTTGGTTTGTTTATTTAGCTTTACATGTCTTTTAGAATCAAAAATTACTTTGAAATGAAATAAATATTCCATTTGTTTAACTTACCTGTCATGTTTATTAGAATTTTACTTTTTCACTTTTAAAGTCATTTTATCACTATAATTTTTTTTTCTTTTTTCAGGTATCTATTTTCAATATATTTTCTTCATATTACCAGTATTAAAGAAGTTTTATTTTCTCGTAATAGAATAATCACAATCTACGTGCTAATCGCAAGTAATTTTATAATTATATATCATAACACCCCACATACTGCGAAAAATGGAACGGTCAAAACTATCAGAATATGGCCAAACTTATGATGTTTCCAGCTCTATGGGAACACAAAAAGACAAGGTAATTTTTACCGAAGCTCTTTGGTAACGACTTTTTTGGTGAAATTGAGAATAAAATATGGTTCAATAATTAATTAAAATTAATAAATCGAGGAAATCGCTGTACCTAGGCAATTTGAAAACAGATATTTCTATTTTTACTTGGTTAAAGATTATAATAGAAATGTAAGTAATATCTTATTACTTACCATTTAAAGAATCTATAAACACTTCAAAATTAAAGATATGTTATTTTCTGAGGGGGTAATAAATTATTTTTTGCATCCATGCAAAGTATCCCCAGGTACAACACCACTTTGTAACTTGAGATACAGGGTATTGTACCTTAGTTCTATATATAAAAAATAGACAAAATATATCAAATATATGTTATTTAATCAATACAAATTACAAAACATTATGAAAAAAGTTTTTAAAAAAAGGTATTGATTGCTTCTGACGCACTTAAGATCCTGATGCTGAAGAAAAGGTGTTGATTCTTCATCTATTTAATACATAGTTTCATTTCTTAAAAGGAAAATATTCGTTCCCGTTTTAGGGAATTTAGGGTAACAATTTAGTCCCATGACATAATACATTGAGAAAGAAAACAAAAACAGGGGACTATAAAAGTGTTGCGGTTGTTCAGATTATACTAACTATACAATTAAGTAGAACACAATTAAATACACTATTGTAAGTTTTAACACTGTTCAAGATGCAGATGTTTAAATTCTATAAAATGACAAGTGAATAAACATAAAAAAGAAAAAGACTATTAATTCTCGATAGTAACAATTTGCATTCTAATTGTTACAACAAGATGCAAACATAAAGTTCCTTATTTACAAAAAATAAATAATTTATAAATATTTGAGTTAAAAGTTTCTCTGCATAATGAAGATTGGAAAGAAATTTAAAAAAGAAAAAAAATACGAAAAATATACTTTTAATTTACAAGTATCAAAAAAGCATGTTTAAAACTTTCAAATCAAATAACTCACTATGTGAAAAGCTTAATGTAAAACAGCAAAAATGCATTTAGTTGGTCTCAAGCTTATTTAACCGCATTTTTAGAACAGAGTTTTAATGATATTTATCTTCGTTTTTGTAAAGGGATCACTGAATCGACACTTGTTAAGCTGATAAATTCAAAGTATTGTTTACTTTGCGACAATGGTTTCGAGGATGTGTGAAAATATTTGTCTTTCCTATCATTGAACCAATTAAGAAGATTTCATTGGAATGGAGTGATCATTGGATAGAATTAAATGAAGATTATGCGGATTCTAAAGCAAGTTAAAGCCGCTTTTAAACAAGTTATTATTTCAATCCTACTAGTATAAAACAATGAATACAAATTAGTTCATTTTATTTATGATGCTTTAATTAATAGAAATTATGAGATGTTTATTTATGTTACTTAGAAGAAAATAAACTCATAAATGCAAATTTTTTTGCATAATTAATATTTTTAGTTATTTCATAAAAATTGAAAATTTTATCTTCAATCACTTTATACTGATTTTGAGATATTTCTATAGTGTATTTCTTCCCATTTTGACCATAAAATAAAATACACATGATTCAATTAATAAAATATGCCATAAAACTGTACAAAAGATTACTTGAATCAAATTTTTTTACTTGTTTTATGATTTTTCATTGAAATTTAAAATTCTGACCAAATAGGATTAAACCAATTATGTTTTGACATAGACAACTATATAACACATGTAAATAGAAAAACAAATTTTGAAGAAATTTTTTTTAAATGATAAAATATTATTGTCCAGAATATTTTAATTTATAATTTTGACCAAAATATTTTAATTTTTAGCATTTAATTTATAATTTTGTCCGAAATATTTTAATTTTTACTATTTTTACTATTTTAACTTATAATTCTGTACAAAATATTGGGTCTCAAGAGATTTAATTAAATATTTCAATACCCATTTACAGCTTAATTTTTTTATTATATTTTCAGAAATAATGTTTTTGAAAGACTCGTATTACGGATTGAAAAACAAACCCAAATGTTCCCTTACACTAAATAAAACTAAAATGCATTTCTAAATATTTAGATTTTACACGATTTTTAACATTTTAAAAATATTTCTTTTCACGGAATACATTTCGAAAGCATATAGAATAACGTTCTTGCAGCACTTTAAATAAATTTTTACTGTAACTTGTTAACACTCTGTACCTACACTGTAAAGACTGTGGTCCAAATACATATCCAATCCATCCATTCAAATTTGGTAATACTTATCCAAATTTGCTGCTGTAAAACTCTAAAAATTGTGTGCATGGTTACTTTATTTTAAATTAATATGTAATTGAGTGTTAACACACTTTTGAACGGATATAGTTAAATCGTAAAATTAATATTTGATAAAACTAACACCAAGATCAAATGCATTTCCTTCATTCATGAATTATTTTCGCCACTTTAGGCTTACATTTGGAAACCAGATGAAAGCAATGGTAGATTATTTACAATTCGAGAACGAGAAAGTGAAAATTTGCCTCGCACAATGCTGAGCATTCAACAGAAGAAGATTTGTCATAAAACGCATGCATGTTTTTAGTTGTGTTATAGGAATAATTATATTTTCATTTTTAAATATCGTTCAATTGTATTATTTAAATTTATCATATTTAATTTCTATTCACTTTTGTTTAGTCTGGAATAGTTGGAGTTCCTCTCTATGTGCCTCTATGTTGTTAGCAAAAAAGTATTATTTTTAAAATTTTTATATCTATATGCATCCTAAATTTATGATTCTTAATCTACATTATATCGTAAAAACAACTTTACTAACTCTTATGTGTGTCATATCGTATTGTAATTATAAATTTTAGTGCTACCGATGGAAGCTACTTTAAGCCATTAGTGTAAAAAAACATTCTTGGTGTTTTACTACACTAAGTATTTTAAGGTTACTGGAACACCAAGAACCAAAAACTGTTTGTGTTATTTCCCTACACCACGTTGGTGTTAAGTTGTTGGCGTTGCTGTAATAGTTTGGTGTAAAGTAATTGTCAGCATTTTTGGTATGAAGTTGCTCTAAAATTTTCTGCAGAGTAGCTATCAGCTAAGAATGAATCTAAAACTTCTCTACGACACTGTAACTGCTATCTTCTCTACTACCATTCTAAAATTATGGTAAAATAACTGGCAGCTGTTTGTCCATCCTATTATCCGTAAAATTCACGGTAAAGAACATTTTTTACCATTATGGTTTTGTAACTATTTACAAATAGCATGGTTATGAATTAATGAATACAAAACTGTACGGTTTTACGGTTTTTTAACGATTTACAACTAGCATTTTTCAAAAACGTAAAAAAAAATATTTAACTAGACCAGACCAAGGAGCTCGGCTTTTCGTGAGGTAATGGGCAGTGGAGAGTGCTGGACACTGGAAATTGTTCGTGCATTGAAAGGAATGGGGAAGATATTGTCGTGTCAATACTGGGACTCGAATCCTGTTCCGCCGGTCATGAGATTGACAGATTAGCCCGCTCGGCTATGATATGTACTTAGTTGCAACGAACTAAAAGGCTTCCTTGGGAGGTCCTAGTTGGTTAGATTAAATTCTGTTTGTTTAACTTTATTGGGTAAAAGCAGCTAATAAACTGTTTTTCTCACACTTAACAGTTTGATTTTTATTTTTTTATGATTTTTTTACTCTTTTGATTGAATATGGTGAAATAACCATTAAATAAATTGTTATTTAACCATTTTTTCCGAGATATTTCTAAGAGTGTAGAAACCTTAAATATTTATAACTGTCAAGGTTCAACTATTCCAGCTTCTTACTTTTAAATTAAGCAAATTATGTTCAAACGAAAACCTGTCTTTAAGAAGACAAGATATTTTAAACTCCCCAATTCCTAAATATTCCATTCTTCTTTAAAATATTTAGAATTCATATCATTGCATGTTTAAAAAACATGAAGTATTATTAATATTTTATGCTTTCCTTAAGTTTCAAAATGTTTCTGATAAATCATTAAATAAGCTTACTAATTACTTTGAAACTGGTTTAAAGTATGTTATTGAAAATGTAAAAGCTTTTACAAATGCAATCAGTTTTGTTAAAACATATGCTGTACACAATCCGAAAATATTAAAAAAAATTACGTCCTCCATTTTACTTTCATAATTAGAGAATTTTAGTAAAAGGATGCTTAAATGTTCCTCAGAAATAATTCTTAAATTTATTTGATATAGATTACTTTTAATCTTAACAATATTTAAGAATTCATTTGAATAAAATTCTTTCCCTGACATTTTCGAGATGTTAAAAATACTTATTTTAATGTATGACTACTTTAAGAATATTTAAAATGGAAAATTTACAGACAATTAAGCACATTTTATATTATTAATATTTAAATATTTAAGTCATGTTCATTAAGTTTCGTGAAAATTATTTTAAGAAAAAATGTATTTTCTTGCTACGAAAAGGTAAAATTGTGTTTCTTAATTGAAATTCTCTTTTTTTTAAATAACATGTTCCTCATTCAGAATAGTTTATAATCGCCTTAAAAGCCCCTAATACATAATTTAATTATTAACATTAAGATCTTCTAATGTATAGTGAAAAAAAGTGCCTAAAGTTCAACCTACGTGATTTTTTTCCTCTCTAAGAAAATTTTTTTTACTGGAGTTTCTTTTTTTTCCTTTGAAAAATATTCATAAAAAAGTCTTTTTTATCACAATTACATCCAATGTTAATAGCGCGATGAAAGAAAAATAAGAAGAAATTCATAGGTTTTTTCTTTTTTTTTTTTTTTTTTTTTTTNTTTTTTTTTTTTTTTTTTTTTTTTTTTTTTTTTTTTTTTTTTTTTTGAGGAGGGAATTTTTTTTTCTCACTAACTTTATTTTTTAGAGATTGGCTAGCGATAATTTTCCTCATTTTAATTTTTTCTTTTTTTTAAATATATACATAGTGTCGCGACTTGTTGCAAGTATTTACTAAACATTTTTATTATTGCATTGCTTTAACTCAGAAATAAAAAAAAATCCTACTTGTTAAAAATTTTCTTTAAATTCATTAATTTTTTACTTTAACATACAACAAAAAAATAAATAACCATCAACGAGAAATAAATTAATCTTTCAAGAAATTTGAACAAATAAATTGCAAGACATTTTTTAGTATATTAAATTAAACTAAAGTTTGCAAGTTATTAAAAATACATTGTACAAAGTACACAAAATAAAGAGAGGTATCACTATGATTACATTTTGTCTAAATGATCAGATTTTCACAAACTAAGGGTGGATCATAATGCTTGAAAGGGACAATCTCAAATTTGCCAAGTAAATAGATTTAACTATTGATTTACAGAATTATTCACAAAAAAGTACTTTCTCTATATTTTAACTTACATGTTTTTTGACAGATTAAAATTTTAACCATCAAAATAGTTGCAATATTTAAAATACGGTTCCAATAGTTAAGATAAGTGAGAAGACGAAATTTTGAGTCGAAGTTAATTTTCCTTTTTACTCATTTCCCCATATATCGAGAACTTTTTAAGAACACCGGTAAACTTATGCAAAAAAATTATAAATTTTGTTTCCCCAAAGATTCTTTCATATAAAAATATTCGTTTTTTATCATTATATTTAATAAGGGTCGGAACCTTTCTGAATTATAAGTTATTTCAATTAAATTTTTACCTCATTTTAACTAGATTATTGTGAATGACGAAATTCAAAATTTGAAAGAAATTGGTTAAATAGCTCTTGAGAAAAAGAATTTTAAAAATAATGGGTTTCATGAAAGGTCAAAGCTCATATTCTATTCAACCGATTTTTCCCGAAATTTGTATCTTGTCATTTAAAAATACTCAGTTTGAAATGTTGTAAAAATTTTTATACCTTATAGTTCAATCGTAATAAAGTTCATGCAGGCTGATTCTTTAAATTATTTTTAAATTATCAAATTTCTTCCCCCTCTCCTATGATTGTCATTTATTTTTCATTCTTCCAAAAATTTTCTCTCAATATTTTTCTTTGAAATCTAGCAACCGATCCTTTATCGTTTTTGATCATTGTTCATGTTTTGTTTTATATATATATATATATATATAGATCACTTTCCGAAATCAAGAGAGAGCAATGGAAGTCTTATTTTTCAGTACTGCTATTATCGACTAACATTTATCGTCAAAACATTTTAGTTTAAAATGTTAAATTTTAGTCTATCTTTAACTAAAATTTAAGTCCTTGAGAATTTTATAATAAGTCTTAAAAAGTCCTTGAAAAGTACTTGAATTTTATTTTTATAGTAGAGCATGAACCCTGTTATAAAGATTAGATTTGGTTCAAGATCAGACATAAAAGTTTCCAAATATATTTATTTCGGTTCATTTAATTTTTTCTTCTTATTTATTTTTTGTAGTGATATAATGTATTAAGAAATGCTCTTACAGCTAAATCTCCATGATCAATATTTTAAGTCTAAGCACAATGCAAAAGAACAAACACTGATACATTCAATTTTGCCCAATAATGCCCATCAAACTTTAGTTTGATGAATACCAGTTTGTCTGAGAAGTAAAGGTGGTCTGTGTGTAATGCTGACCGCATTGCCACAATATTGACATTGGTTATTAAATTCTGATGTCTTGNCTTATTGTTTTTCTTAACTTTCTTAGTGTTTTATTGTATTTATTTATATATATATATATATTGCAACTGTACAGATTTAACGTGCATCAATCACCATTTACTACAAGTGGAGTCTTCAGCCGGCTGGGATCGAACCCACGAACTCTAGGACATGGGCCCCAGTGCCCTACCAACCTGGCTATCCCTGCCTCACTGTTCATGTTTTAGAGGTATATATAAGAAAGGGGAGTCTTATTAAAGTCTTGTAATGGAAGATGTTTTCTCCACTGATGAAATTATATTATTGTAGGCCAAAGAAATATCTCTTAGCGGCTGTAACTCCGTTTCAAATCTCTGACTTTATGCGATTCAAGAGAGTACATTTCAGAGCCTAAATACTTTAAACTATTAATAGCTTCAAACTTTAATTCACCTTTTTTTCAAAATAGGGATTAAGTTGTTCAAAACATGTATTAAGTTTAAATTTTAAGTGCTTGCTCCGAAAAATACCAATATTATCACCAAATTCAAAAATTTGCACGAGAAAAATATTTTTTTACGAAAACTTATTTCCTTTTAGATCTAAAAAATATTTTATGAAAATTTAATTCCTCTAAATTTGCAATTTTGAACATTGTTGAGTTTTTTCCTAGAGCATGAATGAATAGGATTTTTTTTAATTTTCAGTTTCACTATTTGAATTATTTAAAAAAGAGAGGTATTTTTGCATGATTTAAAATATGCTCTAAAATGCTAAAGCATATTTTATATGAAAGAATATTTGGCGCATCTCGATGGATGGAAACAACGTTAATAAAAGATAATTTATAATTTTATCAATATTAATGCTGTATACACTAAATATTTCTTATATATGCAATAATTAAATGACACTGTAATAACTTTTTGATTGAAATTTAGGACATCATATTTTCTTAAACAATAAATTCACGGAAAAAAATATCAGCATTGCGTACGTTATAAGATTTGGGCAATCTCATGTATTACTTATATGAAAAGTGCAATTTCTTAATACTATATAATGCATATATCATACATAAAAAATTTTAAAAACATAAGAAACTATTTTGAAATACTTAAATTATTTTGAGATTGAATAAATAAGTACTAATAAGTAATAAATATAAGTAATAAATAAGTTAATAAATAAGTAATAGTATTAAGTAAGTTAATAAATAAGTAATAGTATTAAGTAAGTTAATAAATAAGTAACAGTATTAAGTAAGTTACTAAATAAGTAATAGTATTAATTTATTCAATTTTCTATTAAAATAGTATGGTTTCTTGCTTGGTATAGCATGCTTTATGACGTTACTTTAATGAGCTTGCATCAAATTACTAAATTTCTAGAGCTCAATCACTCAAAAATATGACTTATCTATTGCTTCAATTACGGCACCAGCTACGTGTCCAGCACTCTCCAACGCCCATTACCTTGCGAAAAGCCGAGCTCCAATGTCTAGTTAAACATTTTTTTTTTTTTTTTTTTTTTTTTTTTTTTACGTTTTTGAAAAATGCTAGTTGTAAAGAGTCAAAAAACCGTACAGTTTTGTATTCATGGTTTTATAATCATACTTTTCGTAAATGGTTTCAAAACCATAAAGAAAAAAATGTTCTTTACCGCAAACTTTACTGTTAATCGGATAAACAGACAGCTGCCAGTTATTTTACCATAATTTTAGAATGAAACTTCAACAGTGTACTATGGCTATTGTGCTATCTTTCTGTACTGTCTTATTGTACTAGCCTATCATGATACTGGTATATTTTAATTTTCTTACTCCATTTTTTTAACATCTTACCTAATGTTAAATAAATACAGAGATTGCAGAAACCTCAAAAAATTTATTTATGTAATGTTATCTAACCAGAAAATCATAAATTTACGACCTTTCCGGAAAATTAAACTTAAACTCAATTATTTTCAGAACATTAAATCTGTGTTTACTTATAGAGAACTGCTCTACTACCAGTTTCACTTCTTTATATGTTTAGATAGTAATTATATGAATATAAATCTTACTGCTTAATATATGTTTGAGTGCATCTATATTTTGTTAAACTTTCATAAAGACTTTTGTTTATTTATGTCTCTTTTTACTATAAAAAAATATTAACGTTTCTTAAATTATTGTTGCAAAACGTTATTAAAAAATAAAACTAACTTTCATGAAAAAAAATAGTTAATCTTTTAGAACAAGTAAAACAAATAAATTGCGAGACTTATTTGAGTTTCTCAAGTAAATTAAACTAAAGGTTCTTAACTTTTACTTCAGTTAAATTTAGAAAAATAAATTTTTCTAATTGTCTTCATTCCGAAGCGAATACACGGAGACCTTGTTAGCTATAAACTTACCTGTCTTGAAATAAAAATTTTATTTAAATATTCTTGGTGAAGTTAATCTTTTCTTTTTACTTACGAATGTCATTATTGAGGTTATATGTATTCCAATTATGAGCATGTCTTGACAAAAGAGAAATGTTAAGATTTTAAAATAAAAACAGTTCTAAGTAAATGAATAGTGTGTTTTTTGAATAACTTGTTTCTAGTCGTTTTACTATTCATTTATTTATATTAGTTTTCATAAAAATATCTATATACATTTACGTATTTATTTATGTATATATTTATTTTTATATACAATTAAAAAAATAACATTATTTTAGATATCGATTTTGTGTAAGTAAATGCAAAATTTAATTAATTTAAATTTTGAGTCACATACAGCAATCTGAATTACTTTAATGATTCAATTCAATGGTCTAATTCAATGATTCAATTCAATGGTTTAATCATTCAATTCACTAATTCAATGATTAGACATGTTTATGACCAATAATCGCCTACAATGATTGGTGATGCTTGTTAGAATGTTAGATCATTTGGGCCTGTATTAGATGTACAGTTTAGAGCAGTGACTCCCAAAGTGGTCCATATCGACCCCCAGGGGTCGACGACAACTTACAAGGGGTCTACGTCAAGTGGGGAAAAAATTGGGGGTCCATGAAATGAAAATGAGGTCAACGATAGTGGATCTCATATGAGCAGGTCGTGACTTTTAATTTAGGCATTTCATGAGTGGAATAATCAACGTACACTGATAGTACCTGTTTACTTACATTATACTACCTTATAATATAAACACATATATCTATCTACATTCTACATAATTTGTAAAAGTAGCTATGAAGTAAAAATTTTATTAAAATTTAAGTTATTAGGATTATTTTTTGATATATGAAACTGAATTATTATAAACTAGCAGTTGCCTGCTGCTCTGCCTGCGCACGTTTTTATTTTCTCTGTGTGTAAAGTTTTATTTCGTAGCAAAAAAGTATTTTTCCGCTGCAAATTGTAGCCTAACCTGTGTCAACTCTTTAGCTAGCTAGACTTCCAGCTTTATCCACGCACAAGAGCACGGAGATTTGTTGCATAGTTTTCGCGTGAAAACGTAATAAACACACCGACAATACACTACTACGGTTTTGTATGCAAACTTATTTCCGCAATTATAATATTAGTAGCGGAGTACAGGTTCTATAGTGGAATTATTTTATTCCATTTACATATTAGTTAAATTAGTTTGAATTTAATTAACAAATGTAAAAAATAACATGTTTTTTTTCACAGTACCCTTAAATACAGTTAGAAATTTAAATATTTCATTGTGACTAGCACTATACCAGCTATCAAAAATACATTTGAAGTTGAGGAATTTACAAAAAAATCAATATCAGGAAAGGAGGGGGTTTATCCAAAATAAAAAAACATGGCAAGGGGTCTGCGAGACAAAAAAGTTCAGGAACCACTGGTTTAGAGATATAAATGTCCTGCCTTGAGTTATGCTGAGCTAAGCTCAAAGTAAAAGGTATTTAATTCAATTTAAAAAGTGTTAACATTAAATTACTGTAAATAAAGTTACCAGATCAAGGGTCCGTGAACTGAAAGCTCACTGTCCTTTAATTGCTACAATTGGGGCAAACGGGGCAGTGCCCCTGGGCCTTCGAATATAAAGGGCCCCCAAAATGTTTTCTTTTTTAAAATATCTTGCATTACATATTAAAAGTTACATATTTTCTAGGATTGGGAGTTTGTTAGTTTGCAATGGGGACCCAGAGAGTCTACTGGTTGCTCTGCAATTTTCCATCTTTATAATATGCCCTGCCTTCCTTCCAAGTCTGTTGTACTGAATCGTCCTGCGCACACTAATAAGGAAACGGAAATGTTGTAAGAAATCATTCTAGATACTTCTTGAACAATTTATTTAAGTTGCAAATTAAATAAATTAGAAGTTTTATACGTATATATTAACTTGTCTCAGACATCTTGATAAAGGTCAGGAGGAACTCAAGGGAAATAATCCGGGACTTGCAAGGTTATGATCTTTAGCCTTTTGGCTATAGTGTCCCCATTCTTCAACAAATTATTATCTACATGCTTCAACGTTGGCGATAAGAATTACCATTTTTGTCAACAATACCTGGATCTATCTGTATCTTGTAGTCTTAGAGCAATTTCTCTCTTTTTCGGCAGTATCAGTGCACATTACTTGGGTGACTACAATGATAAAACACAGGCCTTATTATCCACGGCCCTCTACACATCAGTTTTGAGACCGGACATTTCACAGCGAGGCGCATAATTTTGATGAAAAGGAGAAACTTGCAGGAATGATAGCTAACAGTGAGCAACAGTTGAGCATTACAAAGGGGTTAATGCTTTAAAATTTTCCATATATTTGTTCCTGTTGAAGTTCGCTTTACAACCTCATACATCTTCAAAGCTCTTAAAAGTCGATTCAGTAGTCGGCAAGTAATCAGGAAAGCAGTGATCAATTCCCTCTTTTACAGATTGTCGTCAACCGATTTTTGCTCCGTCTTTCGAAGCGAACTAATTGCAATCGATAGGGGACTAGAGGAAATCTTGAGTGAAGGGCACCTTGGAAATACTTGGATACTATCTGACAGCCGTAGTTCAATTCAACACCTCAAAAATTGGGCCCTCATTGGAGATAAAACCAGTTTTTCGATCTTACAAAAAGTAAAGCTCATCTCCCAACAGCATGAGGTCCACTTTCAATGGATCCCGTCCCACGTCGATATCCACGGCAACGAGTTGGCTGACACTCTTGCAAGGAAGGGACAAGGCAAGGCAAAAGGCCCAGAACAAACAAAAGTGGCTGCTTCCACCTATTCACTACTGGTATAAAGCAAAAAGACCAGGACTCTCTCTATCTCTTCCTGGTGACAGGCAAACCAACACCTGCTTATCCCGACTGGCCAGTGGACACCTAAAAAGTCTCACATTTTCTGCAAATCAAAAGATCTTTCCTCTTTGCCCTAAATGCCAACAAAACCAGGCATCACCTGAGCACATCTTGAACTGTTTAGGGCTGGACTGGAACGACATTCATTCCTCTCACATTCTGGTTTCGGATTTTCTTAATATCAACGGATTCATTGATCTGGTCTGACCCCGTCAGACCAGATGGGGACAACAACAACAGATTATCTTATTATCGACAACAGATTAATGTTCTCATTTAAGAAGCTTCTGTTTCAATATTTCGTAATTTTTCAAGTACCATTCAGCTAACTTATCATTATTTCCCTGGTGCAGATTTTGACAGCATTCAATTGATCTCATTTTAGTAAACAAAACATTCAAGTAAGTAAAACTTTTTAGTAAATAAACTACATGTAAGCCCTTTATAGGATGGACAACTTTATCGCCCTCATTCATGGTAGGATTAACACGATCACACAATCCCAGAACAATTTGACAAATTTGTTTCTCCTGGTTGCCGATTTTAAGTTATTCAGCACAATTTGCTGATTGTAGGTTGTCAACATTTCATCGCTTTGAAACTAAACTGTGGTGACTCAAAAAAGCAAGTTTTTCAGGAGAATTATTTCTGACTTTTCAGGAACTTCCACCACAGCTTGACTCAAAGCTATGGCGATTAATGCAAAATAGTTTACATAAAAGAAACCCTGTTTCTTTACATTTTTCAATGAACCAGGCCTGATTCTTGTAGCATTTCTAATTTTGTGGTAATTTCGAAATACGTTAAGGTACTTTGAATTGCAACACTTTTCTCTAAAACTTTTATTAAAAGTGGAGAGTTATTTCAAAATTCAACGATGTTCTTCGAAATATCCTCCCGAATATTACATATTTCATTTCAAATTTTGACATACAGCAGGGTAGTAAAAAAATGCGACCTATCTCCTCAAAGGTTTTGTTGCAACTGGCACAATGCTACACTATTCCCTAAAACCAAGATGGCAAATCGCGCCAATGCAATAACGATTTATCTGCTCTCTAAATTAATTTTATGGAACTATGAAGATAAAACGTTGTTTTTCCAAAAGGGTGATTTTTTTACACAAAATGACCCAAATATCTCATTTTCGATTTTTTTTTCTTTTTTTTTTCTTTTTTCTTTTTTTTTTTAGTTACTACGGTTTAGTTTCAAAGCGACGATTTGTATCTTTCTGCCTTGTTAGAAAGACAGCCTATGAAGTTACAACATCTTCATTATTATTTAATCAATGTTGCTCTTCCACTGGCCTTTTCACAGCACTTTCCATCATTCTAATGGTTATATTAGACACTTCATCACTTTTTTTAAACATTATTTAAGATCTTGAATTTCGGAAAAAATGAAGATGAATGCAGAGTGTTTTGCAATGTTGGATGAGTATGGTTTGAGCATTCTGCCCCCAAGTCTGACGTATCCTTAAATCGCTTGCCAAATCGACTTTGTGTAACCTACGTCTCTTTTAAATATTTTCAATTTATAAAAGAATATAAAAGAATATTATAAAAGAATTCATATTATAAAAGAAGTGAAATTAGTCTGGCCAATCAAATATTTATTATGAAAAGTAACTTCAAGATAAACAATGAAATGCCGTTTCTACTTGAAGCGCATGAATTTATATACAAAATAATAAGGAAACAAAATAATTTAAGGAAATAGTGTAAAGATTTTATTCCATTGTAATAAGAAATAAAAACTTATTCTTAATACTTTACTTTAAAGCAAATCTATGTGTGTTTATTTTCATGTCTTTGACGTCTTAAAAGAAACTGAAGGATAGAACTCAGGACCTCCGACTTGTCAGGTCAATGCCTTTAGCCATATGGTTTTGCTGACATATTTTAAGCCATTGCTATAATAAATAACAGAATATTTAGACATTTTTGGATTTTCAACTAAGCAACAAAATATGGTTGCAGTAATGTTGCGTGGTATAAGCGTTCGAAATAAAATAATGCGTTTAGCAGTCAAGGATAAAATGGTAATCCTTCAAGGATAAAAGAAAAAGTAAATTTTAGAGAAAGACAGCACTTAATACTATAGACTGAAAAAAGTTTTGTGTGTAAAGAGAAGAAGTAGTTGGAAAAAGTTGCCTCACCACCCAGAAACTGCCTTGGTTCAGAGATATAACAATAGTTTACAGACTGGATGCATGGTAAGAAAAAATCTGTGGACAAGTAACATGCAACAGATTGGATAAAAAAAATAATAGAATCTGTGAAACATATTTTTAATAAAATAGATTTTTTTTAAATTTTTGAAAAATATAAATAAGGGACACCCCCATTTAAGAGACAAAGCGTCTTGTCTTGAGGATGTTATTGATTGGGAAGTATTACTGAATGTATTTCTGCAACTAATAATATTAACTTCTATTCATCTATTAAAAAAACTACCAAACAAAATTAATTACAACAAGTTGCTCAATGAAAAACATCCCCCATTTTTAAGATTACTCTAGTTTGGATAAGAAAATTTTAAATTTGTTTTGTAGTGGTTTTTCTCTTTGTAGTGGTTTTTTCTTTTTGCGTGATTTACATACAACACTATCTTTTTGATCAGGTTTATTTATTTTTTTGTAATCTCTCCAAATTTCCGATTCTTTTGTCGAAAGAGTAGCAATATCTTTTTATTCTTCTCTCTTTTAAGACTACAAACATATTCCAAACATTTCTCCATCTTTTCGAGTCGAAAACAAGCTTTTATGCCCGAAGGAAAAGAAATCGCGTCCTTTTCAATTTCGACGAAGTTTTCTAACACTTATGTAACTGAAAGAGGATATTTCTCTTCTTCTTTTCATGAAAAAAAGGGAAAGAATCCTTTCCTTCAACTAGTTATCTTCAAGTATAAGATTGAGGCCTTCTACAGGCAATTAATCTACTTTCAAGGTCTCATGTCAGAAACGCATTTCTTATTCAAGCAATTTTCTTCTCTTTTTCTCCCTCTTCTTGAATTTCCAATTTCCTTTCGATAAACTTCAATGACGGGAATAGAACTTGTTTTGTTTTAAAATAGTTTTGATTTGAAGACTGATTCTCTCAAGAAAGATTAAAATTTTTATTTATTTTTAAAACGCTATTAATATACTCAGTTTGGTAGGATTAAGCCTTGAAAATTATCAAAAGATAACCTCATAGGAATTTTATAGTCATCTTAAGACTACAGTGGACTCTTAATAAGTTTTTTCTTAAAAAAATGTTACATTGCTGTAACTTGCAGGGATTGTTTATATTTAGATAGAGAACATAAAAAAAATACTTTGATACATAATTCATGCTATAACATGAAAAATGTAAATTTTTTTCAAAAAAAATTTCCATTTATTTTGAAGTTTAAATAAGCTCCTTGCGTTAAATTTTTCCTTAAGTTAAAAGATTATTTGTTAATTTCAACCCTATTTACATTTCTTTTCAAATTGTGGGGAAAAAAGTTACAAATTTTTCTTCTAATTTTCATACAGAGTAGAAAAAGCAAGTTTCGGCAAAGCAAAAAAAAATGAAAATCGGAACATTCAAATGACTATAAACAATTGGAACATTCAAATTACTATAAAATATGTTGTGACACCCTATTTTAAATATTTTTCTCTACAGGTTTTTTTTTATTAATCTAGAGAGTTTGTCACAAAAATTAGTGGTTAGTGAATAAGTGAAAAAAGTGGAATAGTCATGAAAATTATAGCGCATGGAGCTATTTCAATTTCCAATTCAATGCTAAATTTTTGTTTTGAGAAACAATACACAAAACACTCACAAAACAAGTTTTTCCAATAAAAAAGCAAAATAACATTAATATTGTCAATTTTTTGAAAATATTCTTATGATTTTAATAATTAATATGGTTTTCAATATCATTTAATTTATGTAAAATGGTCAAAATTAGAAAATCGGTTTATAAAGTGATTTTTTACGATTTTGGGTGTCCGCTGTAGCCTTAAACAGTTTTTGGAAGGTTTGCTTTTCAAAAGAAATCTGATTTCTTTGCTTAAATTTTATGTTTTCAAAACTCAGTGCAACACAGAATCAAAGAAAAGTTCAGAAAAAATGTTTTTTTAAGTAATTTATGCCCTTAATTTATGATTTTTTTTCTTTGATCTGGTAATTCTCCGATTTCAAAAAAGAAAAAAAATTGGTTGCATTTCTTTTCGTTTGATAATTATTCAACAAAAGCTCAAATCTAAACTAACCTTTTAGAAAAATTCTTCATAAACATCTCTAAACAAATATTTGGATATCTATGCAGATGCATGACATTTAAAGCGTTTTGTGACAAACTGCAATGCAAAAAATGCAATTGGTTTAGAAGAATTTGAGTGAATACTTCAAAATGAATTGAATTGTATAACATGTAACTCACTTCATATCTTAACTTGTAATAGACAGTTATAATATCTATCTAAATAAGTTTAACTCCTATCTTTATTCCAATTTTAAAAGTAAAAACAAATAATTGCCAAAGATTATTTTCGTGAAATTAACATATTTTTTAATTTAAAATTTTATCTTTTAATCTTTAGTGAAATATTCAATTTAGGACCCTATTGCTAATATAAAACAATGTTTGATTTACACATTCCATATTAAGTTTGATAAAAAAAATTCTTTCTTTTTATTTTTAAGAATTGCATCTAATAAAAAAGATTGTCCGCTTTTTACTGCGCTTAACTGCATCTGACACTTGAAGTTCCCAAATAATTTTAATTAAAAAGTTAATTGGAAAATAAAACAATTGCTTTATCTGGCAGTTTAGATGGAAGAAAACAAGCTTTGCAAAGTTTTACGTCAAATACGAAGAATTAAACGTTAACAGCTTCTAAAAAAAGTTACCTTTTGAAAGGATAAAGCTTGAATTAATTAAGAAGCGTTATTATTAATTAAGAACAGCAAAAAGCACTTATTTTATTTTTATGGCTGCTGATGTCAAAAAACAAAACAGATTTATTTTATTTTATTTATTTATTTTTTCAATTCCTGAAGTTTAAGGTCCACATTTTTTGTACTCTTATCTATAAATTTTGAAATGCTTGAAAAATTGTCAAAGCCTATAAAAAATTGAAATAAAAAACGTTAGTGATTTTACTTTAATATTAATAAAACCAAAATAAATTTTGTTTTTTCAATCTTAAATCTGTTTTTATGCTTATAAAGTTCCTTTCATTTATTTAATTTTGGATGATTATAAGAATGGCTAAGGAAAAAAAATCTGCATGAGTCGGAGACGAAAAAATTGCTTAACTCCAACTCCAATTGGATAAAAGTTAGATCTTATATGTAAAAAAAAGAAACAAAGCTTTTGATTTTATGAAAACTATTTAGGCAAATATTTATAATTAGTATGTGAAAAAAATATTACTAAATTGTATATCGTAACAATTATTTAAATTATAACTTATTGCAAACTTAAATAAACACAGTCAAACGATTTTGAGATGTTTGTCTTACCTATGTATGAAGCATATAAGTTCCAAAAACAAATTTCATGAGCTCATTTGAATATTTAGTTAAAATATATGGAAAAGAAAATACTTATCATTTGTAATAGTTTCTTAATTTCGGAATATTTCCAAAAGAATCTTTTTTAAAATAAAATGCTTATAAATTTGCACGAGAAGGCACATAAGATATTTAGCGTCTATCTAATAATTGCTTTGTAAAATTTGTATTTATACAAATACATTTTGTAAACTTTATCTCTTCAATTTATGTCATTGAAATCTAAATACCTTGAACTCTAATTGCACGAGTATTTATTTAGTATTTATTTAGTAGTAATATTAATATTAACTTAGTAATAATATCAATGTTTTCTTGTGATGCCGCGAAAATTTAATTGAATATCAGTCGGAGTCAAGCTCAAGAAAACTCTGGATTTGGAGTGAAAATCGAACATTTCAACTACCATCTCTACATTTAATTAAACATGCGTTATTGATATAAAAATACATACTCGAAATGAATAACATTTTTAAAAAGAGGGAATTTTGAGAAGAATTGAAACTTTTTAAGAGCATGCGAAATAAAAAGTACCGGAAAAATACTCTCTTTATTGAAAAAAAGATTGATGCTGCCAGTGCTGCTTAATAATTGCTGTTTCAGAAAATTTCAGTCAAGCATGCTTTTCACTGTCATAACTCAAAAACTATTTGACGAATAACAATGTTAAACAATATAAACTTTACATATTTTTAAAGATATATTTAAAAAGATATTCCTATATCAAAATTCTGTTAATGAGATCAATTCAATTAGTTCAATTATTCAATTATTTTGCATCAAATTTGCAATTTTTTTTTTTTTTGCATCGAGTAATTCAGTTTAGTGAAAAGGCATTAGCAGAGGAATCGTGATTTTTTGTTTAATTTATTAATAAATAATTTCTTTTTTTATTTATTTATTTTTGGAGCCACGTACTGTGTCTCTAAATAAGTAAGTCGGCTCAATTTGTTTAAATTTAGAATTTGCTTTAAAGATTAAACTGATTACATTGGCGATTTTTAGGGCCTTTTATGTGTAAAGGTATAACAAATTGTAGTAAAACTACAATTTTTTACATACTCAAGTGATTGATGATAAAAAAATAACTTTTTTTTGTTTTTTAAATCTTTGAATCAGTTTTAAAAGTTCATAAGTTTTAAAATTTTGTTTTTTGATGTTTTTTCTTCTCATATAATCCCAAAAGGTAAAAAAAAAACTTTTTTTTTTCATCGTATGAACAGAATCAAACCCAAATGCTCTTCCTTCTGCTTTAAGAAATGGAATATTTAAGTTAGAGGGCTCGGTATTAATTAGTCTATAAACTAACATCAAGTTGGAGAGTGATAGTGAACAGGGGGTCGAGAAACTTAAAAATAAAAAAATTATGAGAATTTAAAACACTTTTGTTCATGGTGGATCTATGTGATGTTTTATGACCTACTCTAATTTCGTGCAGGTTTTACAGCATTTATACTGTATCCTTAGACAATGATATGCAAATTGTTTAGATTTGCTCCATTTATGCGCATGAAGGCACTGCATTAATTGCTAGTACTGTAATTGTTGTTAACTATTAGGTGGTAATTAGAGTTAGTGCTTGACTTAGCTAGCTATATTAGATTATACTACTGATCCGTCTGATAACAATATCATTCAAGGCTTTACTTTTACAATTAGCCCGATAACTAGTTTTTTCTCATTTACCTATAGTATGCTCTTTACATTTAAAGTCGACTCTAACACCTTTGGAAATTGTATGGGACAAGCAACAAAAATATTTTTTGATACTTAAAATGAGCAAAGATTTTTCAATTTGCCTACACTGTAAAAAAATTTGTGAATGTTCTCACGAGAAATTATAGCAACTAATTTACACGTAAGTGATGTTACATCAAGTGTTCCACTACACAAAAACACTGGATAATGCTTGGTGCAGTGAAACAGACAGAATATTTTTTGTTGAAACCTTCTGTAAAGACCATGTAATAACCACCACTAAAAATTATAATTACAGTAATATATGATACACATAAAAATCAGCACAGTTACTTTTATGAAACAATGATAGATTTAATCATAGATTATTTAATTATGAAACAATCATAGAATAGGATGCATTTGTGAAATATCTTTTTAAAAAGTAAAGTTAGCTTGTTAATCAACCATACACGCTTTAGAGACAGAAATATTAATATGAATTCGAACAAAACCAAAGCGAATCGAAGTTAAATGTTATAAAATTATTTTGTACAATTGAAAAATTTATGTAAGTCTTATGAGACTGAAACAAAAAATATTATAACTGTTCATAAGAGTAGTTTGTCAGATGATTCCAACACTAATTATTCGCCTAATTTACGAAGCTCCGAAAAACAAGAAAATTCATTCTTCCCGAAAAAGTTGCAGTTCGGTGTTTGCATTATAAATTATAGTGTTAACTACTACATTTTAAATGTGTAAGAATGCTCGATTCGGTATTAACTTAAAATTAAATAATCATTTGCACAATTTTCAGAGTTTTTCAACACCAAATATAGATAGGTATTACACTACAGCGTTTACAATGACTTACATATGCCCCAAATCACCTATACTGTAAAAAAAACTCGGTAAATCCTTAACCATTATTTGGTGCAAAGTTTCTCTTTATTCCAAAGTTTAGTTAAATAAAAGATTATTTTATTTTAGTTACACGATAAGTTGTGAAGTATGATTGAGAAATATATATATATACCTANTATATCGTAAAAAACTTTATTTACTATCTGTATCTCATCTTACTGTAATAGTAAATTTTAGTATTACTAATGTCAAAAATGGCGGGAGTTTCGCTGTAAAAATTTTTCGTGTTACACCAAAGTGATGCTCCACTACACCAATGATAGTGAGCTTTTAAATCAAATATATGCGTAGCAGAGAGAATATTAAGATGAATTTGAAATTATACATTATATACATTTCCCAAAGACTTGAAAATTAAAATACAAATATATTGAAATTAAAATGTTTGAAACATCTCATATAAAAAATATAAAATTCATCTCAAAACTACTAAACTGGAGCTATTTTCTTGAATTAAATATGTTAATAAAATATTTCGAAAAGATTGACATCTTTAAAATATTTAATTCCATACATTTTATAAAGATGCTATTCAGGGTGTAATTTTTTAACTTTAACTATTCGATTTCAACTTTAACTTATTTGGCTTATTTCAAAGTAATTTTTTTTTCATAGAGAATGCAATAAATTTCTATTCCATTTTTATCTTTAATAAATCACAGTACTTCAAAGAAACTGTCCTTAATAAAATGAAATTAATTAAAGTCAAGAGCTTAAAAACGTAAAGAAATCAAAAATCAAATATTAATAGAATGTAAAAAGGGAAATTCCAATTAGTCGTGGGGAAAATCTCGGATGGTTGTCATTGGTAGAAACTAATTATTCTTTCCTTTATTGAATTTTTCTTTTCATTTTTCACTGAAAAAAGAGTTATTGCTTTCTTAATATTAATCATAAGCATAATTAAAACACTTCCCATATTTGCAACAATCTTAAAATATATAAAAACATTTTTATAAAATATTTGTCTCCTTCATATCTTATAAGTGAGCTATTCGATAATTTTGCTGAACCTTGAACCTTGATAATTTTGTTGAATTTTGAACACTAAGTGTCCAATATATTGGACAACATTTGGTACAATTTTATCACTTAAAAAATAATGTTTCAATGTTTTTTTCTGTTTCCATGTTTTTCCAAAGCGATTCTCTTTGTGAAAATATAATTGGATTTACCCTTGTTGGTTAGTGTGTTTTCCCATTCTAAGCGATTTCAAGAATTCCATTCATAGAACCTTCTAAATATTTTTTTTTGTATATAAATATATTATTATTTAACTTTAGTATTCTGAATTATAAGTATTTTTAATACCAAGCGTCCAATATATTAGAGAACATTTGGTACAATTTCATCACTTAAAAAATTATGTTTTAAGATTTTTTTCTGTTTGTATGATTTTTAAGAAGCAATTCTCTTTGTGAAAATATAATTGGATTTACCCTTGTTGGTCAGAGTTTTCACATTCTAAAAAAGTTCAGAATTCGATTCAAGTAACCTTCTAAATAATTTTATTGTAGACAAATATATAATAGTAAATTTTGTTCCTGGTCAAAAATGTAATGAAATACACTGTAAAAATCTACACATGCAAAAAATGCTAAAAATTAAAATTAATCATTTATCTATGTAATGATTAAAAGTGTATGAAAAATTAATTAATTTCGTTTAATTGAATTTTTGGAAAATTGTTTTTATGACTTCCTTTTAAGCTACGCATTTTTAAGAGAAAATCTTATTTTTCTATTTAAAGCTCAAGAGGCTACAAAAAAACAAAGATACTACAAAAAGCTCAAGAGACTACAAGAAGAGACTTCAACTATAAAAGAAAGCTCAAACTCTATGTGTCAGAAAAATAAAACTAATTGCAAATTAGATTTTCTTCAATAAAAGTGAAGGAATTTATCGATTTTATATTTAAGCGATACAATTTTTTTCAAAAATTGAACCCAAATCTGAAATATGATTTATAACTTATTTATTGTTTGGATAACTTACAAGACCACGAAATAAAAATGTTAAGGACATTAATCTTTGTTTATAATTATTGTTATAATAGTTATTTGTTTATGAGTGATACTTTTGATTATGGAAAAAGGTTCTTGTTAAGTTATACGTAATATTGCTTTCAGACAGCTTCTGCTTATTTTGTCAATTGTAGCCAAACGAAAAGAAATGGCCAAAAACTAAAGTTTACCTGTTTGGATGTAAGAGCTGACTTTAATAACATAAAATGTTCTTAACAATGTTTTTTAAAAAGCTTTTAGCAAATTTCTCCTTGGCTGAAACCCTTTGCTAGTTTCAAAAAATAAATTTTTATACTGAAAATGGCCATTTTTTGATTGCTTGTAGTAATTAAATATCATGAAATTCATCAATTACACTGAAGAACCAAAAAAACTGGTACAGGCATGAGTATGCACATAAGCCAATGGATGGTATGGTATGGTACAGCACTGCAATCAGCAAGGCGTATATAAGATAAGGAGTGTCTAGCACAGTTCTTAGATTGGTTACTGCTGCTACAATGCCAGGTAATACAGATTTAAGTGAATTTGAACGTGGTGTTATAGTCGGCGCACGAGAGAGGGGACATAGCATCTCCGAGATAGCAATGAAATTTGGATTTTCACGTGCGACCATTTCACGAGTATACCGTGAGTATCGGAAATCCGGTAGAACATCAAAACTACGACATCGCAGGGATATTTGGGATGCCTTGCAACGTGATGTTCAGAAGATATCCCTACCCCCTCTTACTCCCACTGGTTTATGAACAGCCCTGCAGGATTCATGGTATCAATTATCTCCAGCACTACTTCTCACATTGATCGAATCCATGCCACGTCCTGTTGCGGTACTTCTGCGTGCTCACGGGGGCCCTGCACGATATTAGGCAAGTATACCAGTTTTTTTGGCTCTTCAGTGTAGATTATATTCAGCAATTAAATTTATGAAATTCATTCGTATTTCCTTCATTTTCTCAAGATGAAATCAATTTTTCAATACGCACTTTTTTTCTTCTTTAAAAAAAAATTTGATTTCTTTTTTTTTTTTGAAAACTTAAGAACTGAGCCAAAAAAAATTTCATTGTGATTTTTCTTGTGCAAATATTTATTTAAATTTGGTAAAGATTATTTATTTGTTTACCACTGATGATCCATAAGTCTGGTGTTACATCGAGTACACTGTAAAAACTGTGATGTAATAACAATTGAATTTGGTATTCAAAAACTCAAAAACTTGATAGAATTATTACTTCATTTCAAGTTAATAACAAATAGGGATTCTTAGGTACTTCAAAGGGTGCAGTTAAAACGCAAAACCAATAATTGATAAACTTACACCAAGTTGCATCTCGTTGGTGAAGATGGCACGTTAGAGTTTTTCAAAGCCATTTTTCCACCGCTTTTAAATTTTTTGGTATTGCTTTTTAGTATTTATATTTATATAAGGATATTAGAACATTCTTCTTCACCGAATTTATAGAAAATTTTCAAAGAATGTTATTTAAATCTGAAATGGTAAATAATAGAACACATCGACAAAATCTAAATTGAAATACGTTAGCAGTTTCATCATTAGAAAAACGGAACATTGCCACTGAACAACTTTACAATAGAAAAACTGAACATTGCAACTGAACATCTTTACATTAGAAAAACTAAACATTGCTGTATGCCTAGGAAAACTGAAGAAGTCAGAGTGGCTTTTCCTAGATTGTTTCTATGTAAGTCAGTTAAAAATCTAAAATCTTAAAATATAATCATAATTAATTAAATAAAAGCTTGTTTTGAAGCTTGTATAGAATTTATTATCAAAATTCTATGATATTTTATACAATTTGATTCAAGACAATATTTCGTTAAAGGAGCATTGACTTTTCCATAATACTCATATAATAGTTTTTTAGATAACCCAGCTTCCTCTTCGCAATCAATAATAATCGTACATATGTCGAAATACATTTATTTTATATGCATATATGCATGCTCAACGTATTTATGTACAGTGTACCAAAAAAAGGACCACCCTCAATAATTTTTTAACCAATGATCAGGTTTTCTTGTTCTAGGACTCAATTTTAATGGCTCGAGGAATTGACCTCAAATAGACTACCAGCAATCTGGGAAATACACTACCAATAGTTTGGTCAGAAGAGAGCTCCAAAGTTTAAACCCCGTAATGCTAATTTTACTTTTGGGGTATTTCAGTATATCTTGAGAACTTTTTAAGCAAATTAAAAAAAATTAACAAAATTACATAATTCGTCTACCAAAAGATAATCCCATGCAAAAAATAACTTACCAGAAATCATCAATTACTGCACATTATTGAAACCTTGAGCATGGATTCAGTTTTGACGATTCCAAAATAGTTTTAACTCCAGACAATTCAGCTCATCTTGATCAATCTTATTTTATTTAAATGAATGTTGATTCCCTTGCTAATGACATTAGCTCTTCACCACCTCTCTATATCGCGTGAAAATGCATTTTATACTTTCTATCCTAATTTGCCCCTCTCAACCACTGCGGTTTTTCCTGTTCATTTTTTGCATCTTTATTTTATTCTCTCTCGGCTACTGAAGGTTGTCTAGCTTTGTTCTTCTCCTTTGTTTTCCATTTCTTGTTGGCAACTTCACGTTTTATATTTCAAATCACTTTTGCTTCTTCTCATTCACATCTGGCAAGTCTTGAAATGGTCGCTATTTTCGAGAGCTTAATACATATCGACTGTTATTTCAAATCTACAAATTTTTGGAATGTCTGAAGTTTTTTAATAAAATGTTATCCTACAATATGCAGACATCGCTAATATTCAAATTTATTAATAATTTATAAGATAATTAAAAATAACTGAAAAAAATAATTAAGTTTAATTATATGTGTTTCTAAAAAAATACTTAATCACATTTAGGAGTTTACTTCTTTTATGCAACTTATTAGCTTAATTTATACGACTTAATAGCATTTTCTGTCATTATTTGAAACTCTCACTTCAAGCAAAATGTGCCAGTTTTTTGCAATCGGCTGAATTGCAGATGTCTGAAAAATTTCAGCTCAAAATAATAATTCAATCATGTTTTAAATAGAAAAGTCCTAATTGAAGATATCAGGTTAATTAACTATTTTCTATTCGTTATGAAACAAAGTTATTTATGAAAAAAATATGTTTTTAAGAAAGTTATTGCTTGCGATAAACCAACAATTTTAAGAAATATTAATTTCTGAAAAATTAAAGAGTATAATAAAGGTTTTATTCTGAATAATAAAGTTTCTTTGCACTTTCTAAAATTATATCTTTACACCATAGAAGTCAATTTGACAAGAATAATAAAACTCATTTTTATTCATAATATGCATATATTAAATAATTGCTCCTTATTCTAAATAACCTTTATAAAAAGATAATTGATTGAATTAATGAAGCATCTATTGAGTATAACACTTATTCATTTCCTACGAAAGAGTCTAATGATGTAGATTCCTTAAAGCTCAATTCATCTTCGTACAAGAATTGGAAGATTAGGTTAATTTAATAAAACTTTATTTAGTGAAACCTAAAGATAAACTTTCATCTTGAAGACTGAAACAGCATGGCTAAATCTGATAACATGCTTGTAATTAAGCGAGTAAATTGCCTTAGATTAAACGGAGAATAAAATACAATATAACTTCATTAAGAGGCTTGTAAGCAAACATACGATGTTTATTTGAAAAGGCCTTTTCTAGTTCAAGTATTTCGAATACGCAATCATATAAACTTCGAAACAGTTTATATGATTGCGTATTCGAAATATAAAGTCAAAAATGCATTTTATTTTTGAAAATGAATAAATGAAATGTTGTTATATAGGATGTAACATAAATATTAATACAAACTTTAAGAGGAGGTGGTAAACATATGTTATTTATTTGAAAAGACTTTTTCTAGTTCAAGTATTTTAAATTCGAAGCATTTTATATGATTGCGTATTCAAACAATAGCAGTTTGAGTTAAAAAATTTTATATGGTAAATGCATCAGGACTCTGTGTCCCTTTAAGCAGGAACAGGTACTAAGGTATCTAACTTTATATTTTCTAAAAATTACTGTATCAGAAATAGTATTCAAATGGATTCAGTATTAACTGTATTATCGTAATTCAATGAACTGACGTGACACTGCTAAATCATAAAATGATAAAATTAACAAGTAACAATAATAAATTATTTTTGACTTTGAAGAAATATCCTTGAATGAATAAATTGTGTAATTGTGTGTAAATTGTTTTGCCAATTTTTAGAGTTCCCTTATTAGGGAAAAGTACACAAAAAAAATATTAACATCATTAAGAAGTTTAAATTTCTAACCGTATTCCTGACTATACTATTGAGTTGAATTGAGAAAATATGTATTCCATTACATTAATAAATTACAGGAATCAGTTGATGTATTACAAATTACAACTGTAATCGTGATTAAAACTTTAATTATGATTACAAATAATTAAAATGTATGATTACATGTATTCATCAAAATAATTCAAGCTTAACTACAAATATTCAAAATAAACTAATATATATAAAGTTGATTGCATACTGCCTGTATCATTATGCAACATAATCGTATTATGTAATACAGAACCGCTACATGCAATGCAGAACTATTATAAGTAATGTATTATGATACATTTTGTACGCTTTTACATACAAAGCTCATATGTGCATTAAATATATGTACATATGTACGTAATTAAAATGTATGCACGTACATATCTAAGTATGCTTACACTAGCAAGTATGCACGTGTGCATGCATCTAACATTTATGTGCATATTAATGTGCATACACTGCATATATGTACGTGTAGTTGTGCGTACAACGCTTTTATATATTTTATGCACATGTTTGTGCATATACAAATAATGCATATTCATCTTTGGGTACATACAATATATCAAATAACATTCTTATTGTATTTTATTAAAATTTAAAGTTTTGATAGTCAAAGACAATTTTTTCTCGTCATAATGATTAACAATAGAGATTTGGTTTGACGCGTATGGATGTCAAACGCGCTTAACTTGTTAAAAAATTTTGAGAAGCATATAAATATCTAATTTAGTTTTTATTACCATCGGTAAAAACCGTGATAAAAATCTTTTCTTTTTGAAAACTCCTCTTGATATCTTTATTACTCTTAGTAAAATTTATAAAAGTGACTAGATCTATATTTAATGCTCTCATACCACTTTTCAAATGCAGGGCATTTCTTAACCACACTTCTTTTACTATTTATTTATGACTGCTTCTTTAAAATTGTGAAGATTGTAAATGTTGAAGAATTATCCTATAAACCGAATGTCTCCTTCATTCGTTGAAGCACATTCACTTTAATGCTACATTCCATCGCAGATGGCGTCTACCTTTTCCGATTGAATCATCCATTGTTAGCAGCCTAAAGATCTTTCAACTCAGGTCCCAAGGGTGATTCCCTCTAGTCTTTTATGCTTCACTTTTTTTTATTTATTTATTTAGTTTGAATTTCTTAGATTTTGGTTTTTTTTTTCTTTAGAATATTTTCTTTACATGCGCTAAAGCAAGATTTTTTGTTGAAAAATGGAATTTCAGACCATCTTTCATTGTTTGGAGATGCTAACATATTGTTTGTGATAAAATTTCATGATATAATGGAATAATATTGGCCTGAAAAAAATAAATTTTTCTTATCGATATTGACACAGGTTAGGTTTGTGATATTTCACAAGAAAATTTATGATAGACGCTACATTGCAAGTTTATATACTATATACAAGTTTATATACTATATTACAATTTGCAAGATACAACCTTACTTAGTTTATTTACTTTAGTTCTTTCATTTAACTTATTAAAAACAATGAGTTTAAATTATTACCAAAATCGAAAAAAGCTTTTATGTAAAAATTTATTATAAATTTGGTGAAAAAATATTTGCAAGTTTTTTTTAATATGCTAAGCTCATTTAACACAATTGATATTAAAAGAAATTTCAATATTGAGTAAATAAATTTCTTTAAACTCTTAATATCCAGTCATAATTTTTCAACAATGTAATTTATTGCTATTCAAAGTGTAGTTAAATCAACTAGAAAATTAGATAAACGAAACCTACCTCAAACTTTTCATTTTATTCTTATAAAAGTTAAAACGTCCTTTATAGGGCCGTTATACAAAGTGACTATCAGGTGCACTTTGGCACTATATTGGTGATAATTTTGCCAAACAGGAAAAGTGACATTGGGTTTTAATTCTGACAAACACCAGATATAGAATACCATAGCTTTTATGATATGATTGTGAAATTTTTCTAGTGTATAATTTTATGTTTGTCACGATGTCTCGTTAAATAAGAGCCCAATATTTAATGCTAATTACATTTTTGAGGGATTAAAAACTTCATTCGCTTCAAAAATAAATAGGAAATGACAGTTGACATGTTTAAAGGTCTCGAAAATAGGCCTCCATTTTCAAGATTTGCCAGACGAGAATGAGAAGAAACAAAAGTAATTTAAAATATAAAACTGCTATTTCCAATTTATATATTTTTGAAGCGAATGAAAGCTTATCAGGTAATATTTTACCGGTTCAGTTTCTTGGGGTTATTTATTTATACTAGTACATTTTCCATTATACTTGAACGAACTCTTCTATAATTATTTATGTGCGACATGTTTCAAAAATCTAATAATTACAAAAAGAAATATATAGACTTAAAACAAAAATTAAATTAAATAAAATTCAGCATATAAAGAAAGAAAACTTTTTTTCACTTACGGTACATTTTTTCCCAAACGCTCCGATGAACTTAAATAACAACAAAACCTTTTAGAATAATAATTTCAATTTTGCTTCATATACATTTTCTTCATATATTTTTCTTCATATACATGTTAAGAAAGCAATTTAATTGAATGTACTAAAAACTAAAGCATGAATGGCAAAAATAAAAAGAACATATTTTTAGTGTACAAATGTTTTTTGTCTTGTCAATGCCTAACCAGAGGTAATGGGCCATGCATATTTATTTGGAAATCACTCTTAGTGAGGATCTGAAGACAACAATAGTGCATGTACCACAAATTAAATTAGAGGATAGCAGTAATCACTTGGTCCTCGCATCACGCTTCCCAACCACTTAACCATGAGTGGGCAGACTCTGAAAAAACAGGGGGCATTTCATAAAACTCCGAATCTGGATCTGAAAAAAGTGTAACACTTTCAGGTACCAAGACATGCCCAAAACAGGTCCAATTGCCAAGCGTAAAATTTCAACTTATACGGTCCAAGCTTATACGGTCAACTTATACGGCTGGTAAATTAATATTCTGTCCACCGCGCACACTGGGAATCAATATTTTAGTAAACATCAACACAAAATGGATAATAAAATTAATACTAGAATTAATATTATAATAATATATATTTAAAAAACAGCGTGTTAAAGCACTCCAAAATCCTATTGACAAGCACATTTTCTTATAAGAAGAAATGTGATGATTTTTAAGGTCCCTTAAATTTCTGAAAAACAACAAAAATTACTTTAATGATGAAACAAAACTTCTTTTCTAGGCTAAAGGTATAGGAAATGAAGACNAACATCAACACAAAATGGATAATAAAATTAATGCTGGAATTAATATTATAATAATATATATTTAAAAAACAGCGTGTTAAAGCACTCTGAAATCCAATTGACAAGCACATTTTTTTATAAGTAAAAATGTGATGATTTTTAAGGTCCCTTAAATTTCTGATAAATAACAAAAATTATTTTAATGATGAAACAAAAATTCTTTTCTAGGTTAAAGGTATAGGAAATGAAGACGTTTCTCAAAGTTTCATTTATTGGCAATAAAAAAAATACCCATATAACACGATCCAATGTTTCATTCGGAGCCCCAAAAGCATAATGGATTCAATGATATTTGAAACTCTCGTCTTCTAGAATATCTCTGGTGATCTAATGTTGTTGATCTATTCAGTTAAGACATTAAACTTGAAATGAAGAAGAAAATAAATGCAAAGGGGAAAAAATGAAGTGATCTTCTAAGCCGTTCATCCTCAACATTTGTCAGATTCCAGCATTAATCATTTTAAGAATATCTTTCTTAATCAGTCATCTAACTTTCATTGCATGTGGTGAACAGGAATCTGGATCTGAAAAAAGTGTAACACTTTCAGGTACCAAGCCATGCCCAAAACAGGTCCAATTGCCAGGCGTAAAATTTCAACTTATACAGTCCAAGCTTATACGGTCAACTTATATTGCTGGTAAATTAATATTCTGCCCACCGCGCACACTGGGAATCAATATTTTAGTAAACATCAACACAAAATGGATAGTAAAATTAATACTAGAATTAATATTATAATAATATATATTTAAAAAACAGCATGTTAAAGCACTCCAAAATCCTATTGACAAGCACATTTTCTTATAAGTAGAAATGTGATGATATTTAAGGTCCCTTAAATTTCTGAAAAACAACAAAAATTACTTTAATGATGAAACAAAACTTCTTTTCTAGGCTAAAGGTATAAGAAATGAAGACATTTCTCAAAGTTTCATTTATTGGCAATCAAAAAAGTACCCATATAACACGATCTAGTGTTTCCATTCGGCGCCCCAAAAGCATAATGGATTCAATGATATTTGAAACTCTCTTCTTCTAGAGTATCTCTGGTGATCTAATGTTGTTGATCTATTCAGTTAAGACATTAAACTTGAAATGAAGAAGAAAATAAATGCAAAGGAAAAAAAATGAAGTGATCTTCTAAGCCGTTCATCCTCAACATTTGTCAGATTCCAGCATTAATCATTTCAAGAATATCTTTCTTAATCTGTCATCGAACTTTCATTGCATGTGGTGAACAGTTTTGGCGAGTTAGTACAGTAATTGGCAATAGGAAGAAAAAAAAGGTGATTTCTTTTAGAATATAAGAAGAATCATTTGTATGGTAGAAAATGATCTATGATAGAAAGAATTCTCACATTTCTATTTGAGTGTTAAAAGCTCTTGAAGCGAAAGCAATTCGCATCCATTAGTCAGAAATTCAGTACATTTAGATTATCATGAGAACGTATTTTTAGAATAATTTTTTATTCGGAGATGACAGACTGATCCCTGAAATGCTTTTAATATTAATTTGATGAATGTTATATTGTATTTACTATGAAATACAATTATCTGTTTGCCGCGGCGTTAAATGAAACATATTATAATACAATCAAAGCCCTTTAACTTCAGATAAAATACTTAAATTACTAAGCTTTTTAAGACATAAATTAAACTTTTAATCTGAAGGAAAATGAGCTACTTCAAACGATTTCATCTGTTTAAAGTATTGCTGTTTTGTATAATTGTACAAACAAGGAAAATATTGTTATATATCTTTATCCTGACAAATACGAAATGAAATTTAATACCTGAAGTGCAGTTTTCTTAAAAAAGTTACTATTCTATCAGCCAATAGCTCTACACGTATATGAATTTATTCTTTTAAATTATGTTGCCAAAACCCTTTAACATCAGATAAAAACACTAAAACTACTAAATATCATGAGTATTTAGCAATTAATAACGATATATGCAGTAAAAATTGCATTTTATTAGAAATAAAATGATGTCGCCATTTACGTAATGCACTCTTGTATAATTGAGCGAACTAGGAAAAAGGAGCGAACCATATTTTGGAAACTAACATTAAGTTATCAAATATCAAAGTTATCAAATTAAGTTATAATAAGTTATCAAATATCAGTTATCAAAGTTATCAAATTCTTTTAGCCAATATCTTTACCTGCTTTTGATTTTACTCTACTATAATATAGTGTTAAAACATTTTACCATCAAATTATATTTGAAAGCTTCTAAGATTCATAAGCATTAGGCAATATTCGAGACAAATAGAAGGAAAATTGAGTTGCATCAGTAACAAAATGAGTTTTCCATATATGTAATACACCATGCTATAACCGATCAAACTAGGGAAATAACAAAATGAATATTTATTTAGGCAATTACATAATGAAATTTAGTAGCATACATGCAATGATTTACTAAAAGTTATTATCAGTCCAAATTCTGTAATCCCACAGCTCTACCACACATCCTATTCTACCATATTATAATGTAAAAGACCTAACCTTTAGAATTCATATTGAAGTTTCTTAGGTCTGTTAGTATGAAGCAAATTTCAAGTCGTAAATAATGCTGGGAAAACTGCGAAGTAAGAGGAAAAGGTCCATGCTAGTTGTTTAAGCCATGAGCCAGTCTCAAGGAAGTGCAAAAGATGGCATTACCTTGGTTCTTAGTTATTATGAAATGAAGTCTGTGAAAAAATAAATCGTTTTCTTAAAATAAATAGTTTAAGCTAATATTTATAATGCAATAGTTAATGGATCGACGTAGTAATGAATTGTTGAGAGACCTAACGTTTAAGAGAGATATTCAGAACATCCATTAATCTATTTATCCCATCGTTAACGAAGTTGTGTCAATTGACAGTGACCTAAGGAGGCGGATGTTCAGCAACTTCCAGAAATATTTACAAGAGATACAGTGGAGTACGCAAAAGGTAAAATTGACATTAAGGGGTCAGAACTTTGTACCGCTGTTCTGACCAAACTATTGGGACAATATTTTCTAAATTGCGGCTGCCACCTACGTTTAACGGGTCAGAAATCCAAATCCCTCAAAAAAGAGGTATATTTATTCAGAAGAAGTACGTTTTTGTGTCTAATTTTGTATTATATTTGAGGTCCCCCCCCCTCGAGCCATTAAAATTCCTAGAACGTGAAGATGCAATCATTAGATCAAAAGTAATTCAAGGGTGGTCCGTTTTTGTACTTTCATATTTAAACGTATTAAATAATGTATAGTTCATTGTAAAATAATGTATTTTATGTAATGTGAAATCAGAAATATTACTTTCATATGTCACATTTTAAGTAAAATTAGAAATATTATTTTTACCAGTGATAGACTGGAAAAGCAAACATTTTTGTTCCACATATTGCGTCAATTACTATATTGGTAACTTTCTCAATGTAATTTGCATTTTGAAATAAATTCTCATGTAAAAATCTAACGAGCACCCAAAAAGATCTTTTACGAAAATTCCAAAAATAAGTAATATTCATTTGAAATATCCTTTGTGTAAAGAACTTTTACTATAAATATAAATGAACCAGTAGTTAAACAAAACCATCAGCATGAATTTATTAACCAGTTTAATTACTTTTCTCTGAAAAGAAAAATTTATATTATCGCACTCGCTTTTAATAGTTAATACACTGTTAGAAATTTCTCTGAAAAAATGGTTAAATAACAATTTTTTGAATGTTTATTTTACCATATTTAATCAAAACAGTCAAATAACCATAAATAAAATGGTAATAAAACTGTTAAGTTTGAGAAAAACTGTTTATTAACTGCTTTCACTTAATACGGTTAAACAACCAGAATTATATCGCACCAACCAGAACCATCTAATGAATCTACTTAGTTTTTTACAACTGTGTACATATCATAGCGGAGTGGGCTTATCTGTCAATATCATGACCGGAAGAACAGGAGTTCGAGTCCTTGTGTTGATACCACACTATTTCCTCCATTTCCTTCAGTACATGAAGAATTTCCAGTGTCCGGCACTCTTCAATGCCCATTACCTTATAAAAAGCCAAGCTCCTATGTCTAGTTAAATAATTATTTCTTCTTACGTTTTTGAAAAATGCTAGTTGTAAATTTTTAAAAAACCGTATAGTTTTGTATTCATGGTTTTATAACCATAATTTTTGTAAATGGATTCAAAACCATAAAGGAGAAAAATGTTCTTTACTGTAAATTTTGCGGTTAATCGGATGGACAGGCAGCTGCCAGTTATTTTACCATAATTTTAGAATGAAAATTTTAGCAGTGTACCATCGCAACAAAACTCATTAAAGATACTTTAAATATTTTTTTAAAAAAAAACTCTACTTGTTCTCACTAACAAACTAGTTTCACAAAGAACACACTAATTACAAAAACGAAGAAGCATAACACCGTAGCACAACTGAAACTAAAATAAAATGTTTTAAAACGGCTTTCGTTCAAAAATTCAATAATTTATGCAAGATCTTACGATCTTATTTGAAGAAAACACAAGCCGTTTCCACAGACGAGGCACCAGGGATTCTGAAAGGGAATTGGTTGCAAGATTATCCTTAACTTAATCAAACGTCAGTCAAACGGGAAAATTTAGAGACCTTGATTTGTTCAAAAACATGACGCCATTAATTCTATAGGGAATTTTGGAGATTTTCTTAATGAGTATTTTTCTAAAAATTATTACCCATTAACTTCAGAAAATAATCTTTTAATTGACATCTTGACTTTTTATGGCTCTTTATGAAACAACGATTTCTGCGTCTTAAAATTAATAAGAGAAATCTATTTTTATCTATGAATTAATTTAGAAAGGCCCGTATGACACTTTCTAAATTACATATATATAATATAATATGTTAATTGCATTAACACGGTTTAATATGAATATAAAAGGGAACATTCCCACTAACACACTAATTACAGAAACAAATATTAAGATATGGAACAACTGAAATTAAAATAATGTATTTTAACTTCGCAATTGTTCAAGTATAAGCTAATAAATAAAATATAATTTGTTAATTGTACTTACAAATGAATAATATGAGTATGATGATTCATACTTTTACACTAGTTACACTATGGACATACTAATTAAAAAAATAAATAAAGCAATGGAACATCTGAAGCTGAAATAATATTTTTGAAATATGCTATTGTTCCAGAAAGATATAATATGTAAAATATAGATTGTAATTGCATCAATTAACAAAATCATAAAATGAATATATCAGTTCATACTTAAACACTAATTACACTGTTCGTTCACTCATTACAAAAAGGAAAGAAAAAATAATGATGCAATGGAGTAACTGAAAATGAAATAATGTATTTTAAATATAATATTATTCAAGAATTAAATTATATATAAAATATAATTTTCGTAATTGATTTAACTAAAACATTATACGAACATGTTTATATTTCACTCACATACTAATAATACTGTGATCACGCTAATTACAAAAATGGAAAAATAACATAAAGCAAAATAATACTGAAACAGAAATAATATATTTTAAATATTCCGATTTTCAAAAATTATGTAATATTTGAAATATAATATGATAATTCCACTAGGAGAAGTATAATATGAACAAATTAATTTATATTTACGCAATAATTAAGAATATAAAAAAATATAATGAGCAAATGTAACTAAAATAATATACTTTAAATGTGCTAATGATCAAGAATTAAATAACTCATAAAATATAATGTGTTTACTACATTGGCAAAAATATAATATGAATATGTTAATTCACACTTACATACTAATTACAAAGAGAAAATATATAATGCATGTAACAACTGAAACAGAAACAATATATTTTAGTATGTCTTATTATTCAGAAATATAGCACTATATAAAATATTATATTTTGCTTGCAAACTGAAATATATCTGAGACATAAAGTAGACCTTTCGTATTACGTAGATTAAAAAGTTTTCAGTATTAATTTAATTTTTTTCGCAACATACCATAATGTGTTTATTTATTAGCCCTAATGGGTTCTGAATAGCAGAATAAATGACTTAAGGGTAATATTTTGGGTGAAAAAAATTAATTCAAGTTTCTTAAAAGTGGCCATTTCTTATACCATTTAAACTTTCTTCGCAAAAACATTGAAGGCATAAAAACACATAAAAAATGTGAAAGGCAGCACGTCCTAATATTTTAAACACTTTCTCACCTATTGTTTAGATCTTTCTGTAAGATTTGGTGCTAAGTACAGTCTCTTTTGTAACTAGTAATATATATGTGCGATAGCGGCACCTCATTTAAGAAGAACAATAGGAGTTTGGCAACGAAAGCGGAGTTTTTTACGAGCTACATAAAAAAGTAATATTCCCTGTAAAATAAGTTCTTTTTCTTAGCGGAGAATTTAATAAAATGCAAGTTTTTTACTCCCCGTTGGCGAAATTTTTCATGATTTGTATGAATCTTTCATAAAATGTGGTTCTTTTCATTTTTTTTTTCAACTTTCTTTTTAATTATAGATAATATCTCTTTGCGTATTTTAACTCGTACAAAATCTGCCAATTTTTATGGTTTAATTGGTGTGAATAAGAACATGGTTAACTGTATTCTTAGAATATAACAAAATAAAAACAATTAGGGATTCTATCTTTATTCTACTAGCTACAGAGTACAAAAAAGTTAACCCCCTCAAAAATTTCTTAACCAAAAGATCAGATTTTCTAGCACTAAAACTCAATCTTAATAGTTCGAAAACCCAACCGCAGATGTGCTGATTAATTAGTGCATGTAAAATCAAATACAATACGATATGATTATTCTTTTTCCTTTCAAAAATATCTTTTTATGGTAGATAGGGATTCTTGACTGTCAAGTTGCAGCAATTTGGAAAATATTCTTTCAATAGATAAGGCATTAGAAG
Source organism: Parasteatoda tepidariorum (assembly GCF_043381705.1). NCBI lineage: Eukaryota > Metazoa > Arthropoda > Arachnida > Araneae > Theridiidae > Parasteatoda > Parasteatoda tepidariorum. The sequence goes on along the minus strand of NC_092215.1, from coordinate 10,743,578 downwards.
CGTTGTTTATTAGTTCTTCATTAACCTACTTCCTATATTGTATTGCATGAACACGCGACTAATCGTAAAGTGCCTTACATAGCTGATAATTTTATTAAACGAATAAAACTTACTAAGAAACTAATTCCTTTAAATGATTTTTTTTAAATAATAAATCTTGTTCGAAAAGCTCATTAAACTAAAACATTAAATTAAAAATATTTTAGTTTAAGTAATTTTCTTTTATACTTTCATATTTTTTTGTGAATAGAAAATAATTGTTACTTTTAATCTTTCTGTTAAAGAAGCAACCTAACAAAAACAAAAATACATCAATCAATCGTGCTGTTATGAAAAGCATTTAAATGTGCTTGTTTTACGCTTGGAGTGAAATTTATCATCATAATAGACACTTTGATGACGATAATGTTAAATTAATTTGACGGCTTTCACTGAGAAAATATGTCACGAGTTCCTTACTAACATACTTCCTATACTGTATTGCAGGCATACTTTACACAATAAATATACAACTTAATCATAAAGTGCCTTACGTAGATAAGTTTAATAAACGAATAAAAATTACTAAGAAACTAATTCCTTTAAGTGATTTTTTTAAATAATAAATCCAGTTTGAAACGCTCATTAAACTAAAACATTAAATTGAAAATATTTTAGTTTAAGTAATTTTTTTTATACTTTCATATTTTTTGGTGAATAAAAAATAATTATTACTTTTAATCTTTTTGTTAAAAAAGCAACCTATGTAACAAAAACAAAAATACATCAATCAATCGTGCTGTTATGAAAAGCATTTAAATGTGCTTGCTTTACGCTTGGAGTGAAATTTATCATCATAATAGACACTTTGATGACGATAATGTTAAATTAATTTGACCGCTTTCGCTGAGAAAATATGTCGCGAGTTCTTTATTAACATACTTCCTATACTGTATTGCAAGCATACCTTACATAATAGACATACAACTTAACCGTAAAGTGCCTTACATAGCAGATAATTTTAATAAACGAATAAAAATTACTAAGAAACTAATTTCTTTAAATGATTTTTTTAAATAATGAATCTAGCTTGAAACGCTTATTAAACTAAAACATTAAATTTAAAATATTTTAGTTTAAGTACTTTTTGTTATACTTTCATATTTTTGGTGAATAAAAAATAATTGTTACTTTAAAACTTTCATTTAAAAAAGCAACCTAACAAAAACAAAAATACATCAATCAAGCGTGCTGTTATGAAAAGCATTTAAATGCGCTTCTTTTACGCTTGGAGTGAAATTTATCATCATAATAGACACTTTGATGACGATAATGTTAAATTAATTTGACGGCTTACGCTGAGAAAACTGAGAAAACTATGTCACGAGATTACTCTCATAAGAGAGTCTAATTTTTATAAACTGGTTCGGAAAACGTTAACTGTGATAAAAATGCTGGTTGTTATTTCATTTTGACATAACTAAGTCAGCAAGGAAATCCTTTGTGGTTATATATTTATAGAACTGTCTTTTGAGAGATACTGCGACAATTAATATTAAAACATTTTTTGAGCTTACAGTTTAAGAGAATAAAAGTTTCATTTCGAAAAAGAAATAATGAGGTAGGAAAAAAAACTATTAACAATAAGTTAAGAACTTTGTGAAATTTAATACACTCTAAAAAACATTACAGCTTAATTACGTTCTGTAAACTTTTTATTTCACTGACCGCAAAAATAAATTTATGCCCGTATGACCATAAAAATACAGATTTCCCAGTAATTTTTTTCATAAAATATATGACCACTGACCATTATGCTCGTAAAAGTTATCATCATTTCGTGCCTTCGCGTTGTTAGAGACTTTAGTGATTTGTTTGTCTAATCAAGGTGAAACGTGGAATGAGGCGAAATAGTTTAGTGTTTTTTGACAAGGAGTGAAAGATTTCCATAATTGTAGTCTGTAGTCACTAATGTGAAGATAGTGCGGGAGAGAAATTTTTTGGTGTTGGCTGGTTTCAAACCCGGGATCTTTGTGTTTCCGTAGTCTGAGTCTGAACAGGGTATGCAAAACCGAAATTGCATGACGAAGCTTTGAAAAGCTTGCCGTATAATTTAACGATGAATTTTGTTAATTTTTCGCAAGTTCGTTACAATTTCGAGGGGTTTCTCTGCTCCGAATTTTATAGAAATTTCTTAGCGTGTATTGGTGATATATTCCTAAATTGTATTATTATCGTGTAAAATGATTATTCATTCGTATATTTCTTTTTTAACAAAAAATCATGAATTTACATTTTTGAAAGTTTTATCAACTGACTGTCAGCATTAGCAATAATTTATAAGGTTATTATATTGTTATTAAATTAGATTTTAGCTAATAATTACACATCGCTTAAAATTTAAGAAAATAATAATTGATTTTCTTTTTATGACCGAAATAAGCTTTTAAACTTTTAGCGTGTAGAATTAAATTTGATAAGTACTTCCTTGATTGACAGATACAATTCAGTAACATGATACAATTTATCAAGAATGTGAACAAATATTTTTCCATTAAAGTTCATTTACTATATATATAAAAACATACAGTTCAAGAATTATATTTTAATTCAAAAACGTATGTTTTTGTATACAAATGTTTTGTATGAATAGCATATGCAACAAAATTTTCACATTCAAAAATGTTATTAAAAAATATATAAACCACATCCTTTTCTGTATTTTTCTTTTAACACAAAAATTTGAGGAAATTTGAAAATATAATTATACCTTAATTCTATGTAAAATCTATAATATTATATATATANTCTCAGTTTGTAGCGTATTGTCACTTTTCTATACCTAGATACCACTTTCATTACTATGGCTGTAGTTATTCGAAAATTAAAATTCCATTTTTAGGGGTCATTATTGCAGCCATATATATGCTATTACTTTATTATAGATAAAGAGATAACAAATATAATATAAGATTCGTAAAAACAAACATATATATATATATATATATATTTGTATGTAAAAATGATAATACATTTAGGAAATGGTTATTCTAAATTTCTTTAATGTACAAAAAGGTGACTATCTGTCCCCATTTTGTCTTGCATTAAGACATTTCTACATAAAATAATTTTTTAATATTTATTTAATATCTTCTTATTTTTATTGACTAATAATTGAAGCATTTTTGAATTGTAAGGTAAACAGGTTATTTTATTATTTTCAATTGTATAATTTTTCTGAATAGCAAAAAGCGAAATCGGTTAAATAGTTTCTGAGTTCAAAAATGCCTACTTTTATTAACTAAATAATATCACTTATTGCGATAGTAATACCATTTTTATTTGCATATTTTATTGAAAATATTTAGAAATTTATAAAATACACAATATGACACGATTGTCCATTAAATGCAAAACGGGACAAAATTATTTTTCTCTCCAGAATGCATAGTTTGACAATATCATTAATGAAATGTTAATTTCAAAATGAAACTTAAGCGTTAAATAACGGAAATAAGTCTACTAATTTCTTGTGTCAAACCCTTTGCCTTGTTCTTCTGACATATAAAATGATCGATTGGGAGATCGGTGCTGAACTTGCTGTTATGACGTCAGATCCTTCAATTAGGAGGGATCGCTTCCTTCGTCTCACATAATCCAGACGGTATTCTTATAGAATTTATTCCGGAAATAACCAACTAAATGGTGGGATTTGAAGGGTTTTTAACTCTTTTATATTCTGGAAACTAACAAGAATTTGGGATTTAGTTTATGTTTAATAATTAATTTATGGCAGGAAAGTGAAACATGATTGATATTTACTGTTTAATATGATTTTATTGCCTATTTAAGTTGTTTCTCAGCTCTCTAAAAGATTGGATGCATTGTCCCGCAGTGGATTGATCGTTAAGACGCGGTTCCCAGCAGATCACCGAAGCCAAGCATCACTGGCTGAGGTCAGTGCGCGGGTGGGTGACCACTTGGATCATCCTCAGGGATGTTTCCCAGACCGTCACCAATAGCACATTGTGCAACTCTAGTGCGACGTAAATGAACTACAACACCATATTAAATTTATAAAACGCTTAAAGTATGCTAAATGAATTGAAATATGAATCTGTATTGCATGAACACGCGNGGTCCTCGTTAAACTGTTCTACCGTAAAGTGCTCGACTTTGCGCGCAGGTGGTCGGGCTACCGAAGCGGGGGGGCCATCCCCTCTCCAGAGGATCAAAATTGTGATGGCATGTTTACGGATCATCCTCAGGGATGTTTCCCAGACCGTCACCAATAGCACATTGTGCAGCTCTAGTGCGACGTAAATGAACTACAACAGCATATTAAATTTATAAAACGCTTAAAGTATGCTAAATGAATTGAAATATGAATCTACGACATCAGTTAGCCAGAACAAAAAGGTTATTCAAGAATGCGTTAAATATTGTTAGCTATAAAATAAATATAGCTTAAAGGAGTCAAGTTTAAGAACTTTTAAAATACAGTAAAACTTAATTAATCACTAGTAGTACATGTCCCATACTATGGCGCAATTTTAAGATTGATGCCCAATTTCATCAAAACAGTATCACTTTTTTAATTATTTTCAAAAATTTTCTTGTTGTTTCATGGACATTAAAAAATTACATATTTTATACTAAAAACTGCATTTCTGATACTAAAAGTTGCATTTTAATCATAATAATTAGAAGCCGTGAAAATTTCAGTTTTCTACGGCTTCTGATGTTTTGGTAAAAAACTCTTATTTTAATGCATTTAATTATCATGCACCATTATTGCCATTTTATTACCAAAAAAGACAAATATTTTATGGCAATAAAATATTAAGTAAAATACATTTGATTTGATAATCTTATAATGATAAAATATTATTTGTTTTGATAATCTTATAATTCACAAAAGAGTTTAAAATATTTTCCATTAGAAAAATGCGTTGAAAAAACTCAATGTAAATTTATTTCCAAATAAGTAAAAAGTTTTAATAAATAAAGTGATTAAAAATTTGACCACTGAAATACATTTACCTGTGCCCAATTTTACAGGTCCAGGAACTCAATTGTTAAGGTGTAAATCCAGATTTAAAGTATGAAGAATGGTCAAATCCTTTTAATAGAGTAGATGAAGCTATATATAGACATGATGTTTGCTACTTTAAAAAATAAAGATACAACATTTAGAAATCATGTATGCAATAAAAATATGGTACAGGAATCAGGGGTCATTTCAAATCCTACTATTTGTGAAGGAATAGAAAAAGGAATAGTTAAACCAATTATAAAAATAAGAGGACATTTGGTATGGGCTTGAAAAAGAAGCGCAAGCTTACCTGTCCATTTTCTCGTATACTGTTTAAAATATGATAAAGATCTAATGCTAAAGTGCTATGCTAAAATAATGTACAAATATAAATACTAAAGACTTTTTAAGTACTAAAGATTTCATAAGTACCAAAGATGTTCACGAAGAAACCTCTAAAAATTTAAGAGCAATGGTGAAAGGTAAAGTTTGTGGTTCTAAAAAGAAATTTTTGTTTAAGCTAAAAAGAGCGCTTTTTTTAGAAAATATAAACCAAAATTATTTTTATTGTGGTAGAAATAAATTTAAAAAAGGCTCAAACAAAATTACAGATTTTTTAACAAGAACAAGATGTTCATACTAGATATAAGCCAATTATTCTTAAATTTAGAAGAATATATGTCTCGCATATTAATGATCAGTGGCAAGGTATTATTCATAAAACCTTCTAGTAAATATAATAACGGAGTGAATTACATTTTATTAGTCATATATATTACAGTAAGTATGTTTGGTATGTTCCTATTCAAAGAAGGATAGGTAGGAATGTAACAAAAGCTTTTATAGCAAACAACAAACAAAAGCCTGAGAAACTGCAAATGGATAAAGTATAGAATTTATTAATAAAGATACACAAACATTATTCAAAGATAATAACACCAAATGATTTATAACTGATAATGCTGTAATAAAATATTCTATTGCTGAATTGTACCATCAATACTAAGAAAATATATGGTTGAAAATAATATAATTAAATGTTTAAGTGTACCCGATAAATTAGCACATATTTATAATCTTTCTTTATCAACGATCGATTAAATACTCCTTTTGAAAACAGTCATTTTAAAAATAAAAATACAGTCAATAAAGAAAATTTTGTTGAAAAATAAATGAAACAGTCAGAATTCAAAGCGGATGATAAATTCAAAATTTCAAACTACAAAGAAACTTTCAAGAGAGATTATCATCTTACATTTACCAAAAACAATTTTGTAATATCTAAAGTATTAAAAACTAACCCGGAAAATTTTTAAACGATGAAGAAATTGAAGGAACTTCTTATGAAAAAGAAGTAGTTAACCATGAATCAATATGTAAAACACATAAAACTGAAAAAGGGTATTAAAGTATTAGCAAAATGGTTAGGTTTTCCTAAAGAATTTAATAGTTAAATAGAAGAGATTTGAAGAAGTCTTATTCTTCTAATTAATTTATCTATATAATTCCTTCAATTTTTCTCAAATACTATTTCTTTAATATCAAATTATTAAACTTAGCTTCTATAGGGTAAGTCTAAGATAAATGACCATAGTTTTCTTTTCATATCGAAATAAAAAGTACTAGGAATAGAGATACAAACTAAGTTTTTGCTTTCTTTAAATTCTCATACTTGTACTCAATATTTTGCTAACAAAATATGTAATATTGAGAAAAAAATATATTAAAAAAAATTTGAAATAAAACTCAGAAGTGGCCATCTTTCCCTTATGTCCCCTTGGTGAGATGGCCATTTAAGGAAAAATCAAGCTGGAATATAAAAAATAACACATACAGTTATTGATGAATTTTTATACAGTTATCGATGAAAAACTTACAATAGGATGGAAGGAATAAATTTTATCTGTGCAAATAAGTAAAAATAATCTAATAAAAAATCAAATATGCAGATTAAATCAATCAATTAAAAGAAACTTTACTATATTTTAGGCAAAGGATTTTAAAGATTGCAGATTTATCATATTCATATTTTTTGCATAGAGTTGTCTTTGGATGAACACATTTTATAATTGTACTCTAAAAAGTTTTAATTTGCTTAAAATGTTCTCAAATTGCGTAAAAAATCAAATTAACCTTAAGTGGTTCAAACTTTGGATCGCTCTCCTCCAAACTATTGGGATCATATTTTCCAGATTGCGGCTACCCGCTATATTTCTGTGGTCAAAAATCCTAATTCGTTGAAAAAAAAGGTATGTGTTTGTTCAGAGAACGTTTCAAAGTACGTTTTTGTATCTGATTTAGTAACTTAAACTACCGTCTGCACTTATTTTTTTTACATATTTGAAGTCATCCACTCTAGAACGTGAAGATCAGGTAATCAGATCAAAAGTTATTCAGGGTGGTTCATTATCTTGCATTGTACTCCCCTGAAATGAATTAAGAAGCTTAATAACCGTAAAAATTAATGGTCAACTCTTCTGATTTTGACGAAGTTCATTACAATCAAAGTCACTGTTTTCTTTTATCAAAAGAATGAGCTTTCCGGACTTAGTTAACTTAAGTTAACTATTAACTCTGCGAATTTTATGAAAATTTCTTAGAGTTTACAGATTTATTCTGTTTTTGTTCCCTCTGCTACTTTAAGACTGTCTTTTTTCTCATGTCAGTCAATAATATATTAGAAAAAATATTAGTGCACTGCACTTTATTGATATCACTTTTGCAAGATTTAATAAAGCTAGTAAAAAAAACGATTTATTTTAGAGATTGATAGCGGATCAAGATGTTGGAAAAAGAATATTTCTAATCTCTTATTTTATTCTTTAAAACTATTTTAATAGATTTTTTTTAAGTCCAACATAATAAGGCATAGCCTTTTTTCGTGAAATTTATTCCCATAAAAAATTTGTTATAACGTAGTTCTCATCCCAATTCAAGTTGAGCCGCTACAATAAGCCTTCATTTTGTTTCGAAATTGAGTTAGCAAGCAAAATCTAAGGGGAATCTAAAAGAAATTTGTTTGAGAATATTCTTTTTAAACTGGATTCGAGACTAGCTAAAAATATCAGGCTAGCATTTTATTCGACTCCAAGAAGATTGATGAAATATTCTCTCTTACCCTTTACTTCAAATACTTTTTTTAGTAATTTTATGTTGGAAAACCAATTATTTAAAAAATATAGTGCTTGATAAAATGCGTGAAATAATCACATTTCGGATACATAGAAAAAGCGAAATTATTTTTATGTTAGCTCTCTGAGACTAGAGATATAAATAAATGATTATTTTCAAATACGCTATATACAGTGCCATTGAATAAGGAGTAGAAAATAATACGCAAATCGTCTAGTACAGCGTCTAATAATTACGTACGTGATGATACGATGGTTTTTGCACCCACAAGGTGTTCCGTAAAGTCTGCCCTTATTTTTATATTTTTGAAATACTAACCAATTGTGAAAACAAAAAAGGTATGCACATTAGAGAGCACAAATGAGTATTTAAGCGAAGAAAAAATGCTAGCGTTATTGTTAGTACTATAAATTCTGTTACTCTGTTGGTCGAAATTTGAGTACAAAAAACTGAGTACAAAATTCTTTATCCTTTCAAATGAAACATTTCTGTATTTTTAGTGATATGGCAGTTTAATTTGCAATTTCAAATATCATTTTTTTTTTAAATTATAATTAAAAAATTTGAAGAATATTTTATACAATTTTCTTTTTTTACTCCTTTAATTTGACAACGAAAACTTTATTCAGCTTAAAAGGAGCATATATTTGTTAAATTTAAGTTATTAATATCAGGATATTTGATATTTTTTGACAATATATTGTGGTATTAAAATTCCTATATCCCCCATATCTATTCGATTGTATAATTTCGAACATTTGAAACAAGGTACAGTATGTTTTGAATTCTTATTCATTCATTGGACGACAAATTATTTAATGTAAACGAATATGAATTCGTTAAAATTTTAAAAAAAAAATTAATATCGTGATAGTTGATACTTCCTGACAATATAAAGTGGTATTAAAATTTCGATATCACTTCTTACAGTTCTATTATTTAATTTTATTTATTAAAAAATGGACAATATATTTTGATTTCTTATCCTTCCATTGAACAATAAAAAATTATTCAATGTAAAAAGAGGATAGAGAAGAAAGTAGTATTAAACAGGATAGATACAATTCGAAGGATTGTTGGAATTAAACTGTTCGATTTAGAAATTGTAATATTTAATCAAGATATTCATTTTTTAATTGTGTACAGAATATCATTCCTGAAAAATATAAATAAACTACTTTTTTATCAATGATCTATTTCTAGAAATATCAAGTCAAGTGTGTAAAACTGAGTTCACATGTTAACTCAATGAGAAATTTGCAAATACTAGAATTTCAGTGAAAAAGTATCAGACATTTCTACTTCATATGACAATTTAAATTATTATATTAAATTGTATATGAATTTAAATGAAAATTTCGCATATAATTTACATGTGGTGTAGTCAAGCTCGTACTCAGAGGAAGGGGGAGGGACAGCTATCCCGAAGCTCAGGACTATTGAGGCAGACCCAAAATTTTTTGCAAAATATATTGAGTTCATTATTTTAATTAGCTTTCTTAAAAGAAAATTGGAGATAATTTGTTTATATTTATAAGATTTTGATAAAATTGGTAATTGTATCATGATACCTTAGACCCTGGCATAAAAACTAATTTATTCGGTTAAATTTACTTTACAGTTCATTATTTTTTACTAAATGCATGGTAAAACCGGAATTTCTGGTAAACCATTACCATATGAATAGAAAAACTACCAAACAAATGGTTCAAATACCATATATATTTTAGTTTTTATAATCAGAATTATGTTTTTTAGCAGAAATGTCATTATCATAGAATAAGGTAATTTCACCAAAATTTTGCTCTCGTGTGGAGGTATTTCACAGTACTTTTTAAATTTTGTTCTATTAAAGCATTTTTAGAATATTCTTTCCAATGGTCTTAGGAGTCATAGCTGTTCTACAATTTTTTAGACACGTTTTCAATAATGGCTGTCTTCACATCTTCGATTTTCAGAATCACGCATGGCTTTATTGAAAAAGCCTGTCCATATATAGCATCTTTTGCAATGTCAAAAGAACGAAATTCGCAAAAAGCGAATTTCTGTCACAAATGCTATAGAAAGCAATTTTTTTAATGAACGCTTTTCACGAAAATCTTTTATATCATGAAGAACATTGCATCAGAAATAAAAGAGATGTTTGAAAAAATAAAGCAAACTCTTTTAAAAACCGAAAAAAGAATAACCAAAGGAGAAAATATCACTTCAAAGGATGAAAACGGTTTAGTATAAAAGCATACTAATTTAATAAAAATGAATAATGTTTTTTTTATAATAAAAAATGGAGCATGAAATAAATAATAAATGTTTGAAGTGATTGAAAAGAGATAATTAAAAATTCAGGTGGATAATACAATTAAACGTTTTATTAAGTAATTTAAATTTTTGCTTTAATCACATTAGAAGAGGGTGGGTAGGTTTAAAAAAGTGTAAAATTACAAAAACTATGGTGTAATACCTAACCGAATTTGGTGTTGAAAAAATTATGACAATGATGAGAGGGGGGGGTATTTAATTTGAAGTTAATACCGAATCGAGCGTTCTTTCACACTTTAATAGGTCTTATTAAATCTAAATACTGATTATTATACAAACTTGCATAAGGCTCAGATATATTTACTCCCTTCTTGAATTATTTTGAAGCATGTTTCAAAACCGTCAGGCGACAACGGTAGATTGTTCAGAAATCAAGTTAGAAAAATAGAATGTTTTACAAATACGATAGAGTTTCCATCAGAAGATTATAGCTATCTCTCCGTATTGTGTACATGTTCGATTAACAAATCAATTTCATTTTAAAAAGTATTGCATCTTCAAATATTTATTCTTTACACTGTAAAGACTGTGGTGTAATACATAACAGAATTCGATGTTGTAAACCTTACAAAAAATGTTCGAATGATTATTTTATTCCAAGTTAATTCCGAATCGATCGTTCTTGCACACTTTAAAGGGTGTAGTGAAATCTTAACACCTACAATTGATAAAGCTTGCACAAATTTGTAACTCGTTGGTGAAAAAGATAGCGTTTCTCGAAGCTCCGTAAATTTGGAGAATAATTTTTTATTTATTTAAAGTACTTAACTGAATTCCCATGCGAAATGATGATTGGACATGTTTTGAGTGCATAACAAGTGCTTTTGGCCGTCATTAACAGTTTAGAGGTGAATAATTGTGTTATTTCAAGTAAATGGATGTATAGAAACCAAGATGGTGACTTATTTACATGAAGTGGTACTTATTTACTGGTGTCCTTGTCCGACTTAATTGACAATTTAGTCATAGCCTGTTTAATGCCAAATAAGTTTCAATCTTCTTTACTCAATGATTTGACAAACTACTCATATAAACTGTTATCAAATGCATGTATGCTAAAGATATACATGTTCTCATAAGATTTACATTAATCTGTCAACTGAATAAAATAATTTTATAATATTTAACTTCTGTCCACTTCAGTTTTGTTCACATTTATACTGATATTTTGTCCGTGCAGTGTGTATGTTTGGTTAACAAACTAATTCTATTTTAAGAAATATTGTATACGTGAATCTGAAATTTATGATTCTTGCTTTAGATTTTATCGTAAAAAATCTTTACTGAATCTTACGTGCATCATATCTTGCTGTAATTATATATTTTGATTACTGTGTTAGTGTAAGTGAATAACAAATATGGTGGCGGCTACTTTACACCAAGTAAAGCAAAAGAACAGTCTTGGTGCTTCACTACACCAGGAAATATCTGTTAAAAGAAACACCTAGATCCAAATGTTATGTATGATCTTCCCCTACCTCACTTTGGAGTGAAGTAGTTTTCACCATTTTTGATAATGAGATACACTAAAAGTTTTTACAATACATCAATCTTCACTAAGGAAATAAAAGTATTTTAATGAAATAGCTTCACCCCTTTAGATGAATTACACAATGGCCTCACATTTTATGTTGCAATAAAATAAGTAAAGAATGCAGTCAAGCGTTACCCCACGGATGGGTATAATTACAACTTAGTGTGGAGTAAAATGAAATAGAATTGAAATAAAAAAAATGGGGAGCAGGAAATGAAAAGACTTTTTATAATATTCAAATGCATGTGTTTAAACATCAATCTGAAATTTAATATCAGTCAGTGACATCATTAACAGTTGAAGCCAAGTAATGTCCACCAAATACATTTCCCATCTTTTGTAATCCTGGTACTGCAACCTCTTTTCCTTGGATTTGCTGATCTTGCAGCTACAGCTGATCAATGTCCTCATCCGGATAACTCATTCCCTTCGCACGCAGAAGATTAAATGCATGTCTTTGGATCATTCGATGTTTCCCAGACCATCGCGTCCCTATTGTGCACCTCTAGTGCGACGTAAATAAAGTACTCTTACCGAGGTGGTGTAACCTTAATAAGGACTTTTCTTGATGTTGCAAAACTTCCTCACATGTTTCCTTTCGTACACTGAAGAGCCAAAAAAACTGGTATACCTGCCTAATATCGTGTAGGGCCCCCGCGAGCACGCAGAGGAGCCGCAACACGAAGTGGCATGGATTCGATCAAAGTGTGAAGTAGTGCTGGAGATAATTGACACCATGTATCCTGCAAGGCTGTCCATAAACCAGTGGGTGTAAGGGGGGTGGAGATATCTTCTAAACATCACGTTGCAAGGCATCCCAAATATGATCAATAATGTTCATGTCTGGGGATTTTGGCGGCCAGAGGCCTCTTCTGAATTTAGACACTTCCGCTGGCCACCAAAATCCTGTTACGTGTTATCCTGTTACGTGTTTCATGTTACGTGTTTCATGTTACGACCTTCGAAAAGCAACCTTAAATAAATAAATCGTAACTTACAGTGAAATCAGTGAAACTTATTCCAAACTGGCTAAAAGTCAAAAACTTGCATTTGTAATTTATAATCAATTCATTTGAGAAGAAAAAAATTACTTTTTTACCTGAAAAAAAGCCATTGCTCAATGGCTTTTTTTTTTCCTCTTGAGTACGCCTGGTGTCGTCCTCAAGACCTTCTAATAATGATGGGTCTCATTAATTGCAGTCTTGCAATTGCAATCAAGCAAATCGTTAATAACGTTATATAAATCATTATAAATTAACTATAAATTTCAGTTGCATTTCCTTTTGTACCAACATTTATTTGAGTTAAACTCAGTAAAAAATTTTAAAAAATATTAACTAATTAATAAAATTTTAAAAAAATTTTTATTTAAAGGAAGTTTTAAAATTATCGCAGCGAACTATCCATTTTTTTTTACCTGTGAATCTCAGAATTTCAGATTATTTGCAGAATTGTAGCTTTATTTTGAGGAATAATAATTTCATATTCTTAAAATAACTTCATTCTTCTTCCATCACTATAAGAAAACGAAATAAAGACCAGTTTCCGTTAATTCTAGGCCAATAACCAAATGACGGATAAAGTCATATTTCCTGTTTATAACATAATCGTGATGATTAGAAACCTGAAAATGACCTTCCGTGGTTTCGGAAAAATGAAATCACTTTATGCAGCAATCACGTTCTTTGCGGGCTTTCAGACTTATGTTGATGAAAATTAAGCTCGTAAAAGCACTTCATTCTAGCATGATTATAAAAAAAAAATCCGATAACTGAATTAAAGACCGACCCTAGTGCAATAATTTAATGGTGAGAATGTGTTGTGTTTGTTGTTTATTGCATACAATAAAAAAACTTCGGTGTATTATCTCTTCGAATTAGATGTTGTACAACTCGAAAAATTCTGTTAAGGAACACTTTATTTCAAGTTAATAACAGGTAGATCCTTCATATACAACTTAAAGGATGTTGTTAAATCTAAATACCTAAAGTGGAAAGAGACTACACTAATGTAAGCCAAAAAACAATGATTACACCCATAAACGAGTTACGTTCCTTTCGAAAGCACCTTCGTTGGCGCACTTCATTTTTTTTTTAATCCACGTCATTATACCATATCTATTAAGACAAAAATTTGACGTTAAACTTTGTATATATATTTTCTGTAGTGTAATAAAGATAATTAAATTTTAAGTTTTAAATGTCTGCAACTGTATTTAATAATCTTATAATACTTACCTTTTATTCGCTTCGATTTCATTAAGCCTAATTCAAATTTTTATTAATATTTTTAGTGGCGTGCGTATGTTTGAAAATGGTACTCGACGTCTTTTAAAATTAATCTATCTAGTGTAGTTTTATGACCTTTAATAACCTCAAATTAATCATTATGGTTCAGTCCTTGAAAGTTAATCCATTTTTGCATAAAAAGTTCACAAAATTGATACAAGATACGTGTAAAGAATTGTATAAGCTACTAAATACTCAAAGGACTGTGGTGAACAGTGGAGAGAAGATTTTAATTACAGTTTTTCATTTAGTAAAATAAACCTGTGTATTTAATTTAATATTTAAGAATGGTAAAGCTAAAGCTATTTGCCATTTGATAAGAGGTTAAAATATTTGTGGCAACAATAACAGAGAATACTTAAAAGTAAATTGCTGGTGAAGTTTTTGTTCTGGACGTAGCTCAAAATGCGAGTTAAAAAAAAAGTGGTCTTAGCTTAAAATGCACATTTAAGAAAATAAACACAACTCAAAATACATATTTCAGAAAATGAACAGAGCACAATATGACCCTTTTCAAAATACAACATGGTGCAACAACTGAGACAGGAATTACGAAGCAAAGTCAGTCTGGTTGGGTATATCAGAAAGGTAACTTAGGCGATCCCTTCGTTATCAGATCTCTAAATTATAAAGAGGTGTTTAAAAATACTTACAATGCAAATTTAGGACCACTATTTTAAGTTTATAGGACACGTGGCACCTTTAAAAAAAAATAACTGCTGACTTTTAAAGTTGTATTAAGGTAAAGAAAATATTAAGTTATGTCTTTTAAATAAAGATTACGTTAACAAAATAATAAATGATTTACGGAACTGGATGCCATAACATTAAGGATTAATTTGGATTCATTATTTAATTCTTAAAAAAAAGAAAACAATACTCATAAGAGAATTTTGAAAAATACAGAATCAAATTCTCTGTTTATTTTCTTACACTGTTAGAAATTTCTCGGAAAAAATGGTCAAATAACAATTTAGTGAATGATTATTTTACCATATTTAATCAAAACAGTCAAGTAACCATAAATAAAATGGCAATCAAGCTGTTAAGTTTAAAAAAAAACTATTTATTAACTGCCTTCACCTAATACGGTTGAACAAGCAGAATCTTATCTCATCAACTAGAACCACCTAATGAATCTACTTAGTTCTTTACAACTGCATACATATCATGGCCGAGCGGGCTTAAAAAGTCAATCTCATGACCGGCAGAACTGGAGTTCGAGTTCTAGTGTTGACATCAAAATATTTCCTCCATTCCCTTCAACACATGAAGAATTTCCAGAGTCCGGCGCTCTCCAATGCTAGTTGTAAATGGTTAAAAAATCGTATAGTTTTGTATTGAAGGTTTTATAACTGTACTTATTGTAAATGTTTTCAAAACCATAAAGGAAAAAAATGGTCTTTGCCGTAATTTTTACGGTTAATCGGTCGGACAGACTGCTGCCAGTTATTTTACCATAATTTTAAAATAAAAATTTTAACAGAGTAAACACGCATTTATAGCTGTGCCTATTTCTTAAATAAGCTTAATGAGCTGTACTCATTTTCTTAAAATGTACATTTCGAGCTAAGTCCATTTTCTAAAATACGCATTTTGAGTTTTGTTCGCTTTTGTGAGTGCGCATTTCCAGCTATGTTTATTTTCTTAAACACGAATTTTGAGCTATGTCCTAAATAAAAAGTTCACCCACGAAAGATTATGGTTTTGTTTATCGACCACGCTTTCTGATATCTCAAAAAATATAGAAAATATAAAACAAAATTTTATTGCAAGATGAATAAAAAAAATACATCGCAAGATAAAGAGGGTTTTTAACGGCTCAAATAAATAATGATGTTTGTGTAGTTTGATGCTATCTATTGAAATGTATATAATTGTAAATGTTGCCCCCCCTATTGGCAATCTTTTCCAGTTACAAAGAAAAATACAGTTTCTAAGATAATATTTTTAAAAATTTGATTAAGATTGCTTAGAAAGAATGGATTTCTCTTCATTATGAACTTTTTTTTTCTTCTCATAAAAAGAAAAAATTCTATTTCACTTAGTTTAATCGAATATGAGAGAGCCCAAAACACCTTACTATTCCCTGCAGTAATGAATATAAGCCGGAAGGAAAGAGTACTCGAGTTTTGAAAATTAATTTAGCGGACGCTGTTTATAAAAATTACAACTTTGCACTTTAATTAGAAGCAAACTGAAGTAAAATAAAGCTTTGAAAACACTTGTTTCCGCTAACAAGTTTTACTCTCTTTTTTTAGTTGCAGTATAGATCAAATAAAATCAAATTTGTTAATATAAATCCTTTCTTATGAAGTTCTTAAAAATATGAAGCCTTCTTTTAAGGTTTTCTTTTGCAGTTTGATACATATTAAAGCAAGTTCGATAAAAATTTAAATCTTTTACAAATCTGTTCATAAACATTCATTTTCGAAAGGTTGAAGTAAAATTTAATATATATTATAATTTTTTTAAAATTAGAATTATAAATAATTGTTATGTTTAAAAATATTGAATTTTTTTAAAATTTTCTTTTGCAGTACGATATATATTACATTAAGCAAGTTTAATAAAATTTAATGCCGATCTGCCTGTGTAGGGGGCAGGGAACTGTCCTTGCATCAGAAAGGTCCTGCGTTCGAATCCCGGGCAAGGCATGGATGTTTCTTTCTCTCTCTCTGTGTGTTCTATGTCTTTTCTCCCTTGTGTGCGAATGTGTGTGAATGTGACCCACCCTATAAACGGGTTGTGGTTGTGTGAATGGCGTGGCAGAAGTCGAATTCCTGGCCATAGATGGCGCCACTGAAAAACAGGAACAATCGCACCCCTACTGCCTAAACAAGCATACTACCAACAAAAAAAAATAATAAAATTTAATATTTATTAAATCCGTAAGTGAACATGCTTTTTATCAATATTTATTTTTGATAGGTTATAGTAAAAAATTACACTTATAATAAGTCGTAAAGTAAAAATGTTTATTGAACAAAAAAGAATCAATCATCATGCATTGTTCATACACAGTGAAGCATTTTGTGGCAACTACTCAACACCAATGATAGTATTGTGAACAACCAAGTCTGCTTTTTGGTGTAATCAAACATTTTATGTAATGAAACACTAGGAATGTTTCATATCACTTCTTTTGGTGTAATATAGTTTGACACCATTTCTCATGTTCAATAACACGACAATTTTTAATAATCAGAAGATAAGATGATGTTAATCGATGATTGATTAATGATTAAATTAATCGGTGTATACTTCTCGAGGTATGCTCCAAACATTTTGGAAACCCTATAATTGAGTCATTCCAGAGAGTAACAGAGCAAAATAGAAAATTACCTTTTTTCTGAGTTAAATTAATTGAACTTCAAGTAGTTTTCGAGAAATTTGTTTCAGTTAAGGGGCAACAGTGTGTCTAACATCACTGTTCTGATAGACTCAGAACATAAAGTTGAAGCTAACTTTTAGGATGAAATTTAAACCAAAAAACTTCACTTTAGCCATTTCAACAACTACACTTAAATCGTTTTTAATTGTTTTTACTATCCTTCTTCTTTAGTGGAATTAAAATAATTTTTTTGTTGAAAAAATAGTAGAAGTTACATGGAATAGCAGTCTCACATGTGACAGAAAATGCTTTTTTTCAATAGCATGAAAAAGAATAGTTTTATTTTCAAATAATAATTTTAAATATTGATTAATAATCATGTTGACGGAATTCACTTAAATTATATAAATTTTTCTAAAAGAAAAATTTTTAAGTATGCATTTTCTCGCTCGAATAGAAATTTTTATAAAACACTGAAAATTTGACTTTTTTGCCTATTTTTATTTAATGAATATGAGATGAAAATAAATTTAATTAATTTTAAATAATGCTTTTACACTAAATTTAGTGAAAAATATCAATTTTGAAATTTCGAGAAGAAATATTTTGAATATATTTTTTATTTATTGTAAGTCTCATTTATTTCAAGCAATTTGAAGTGTGATCTTAATGGTGAAGGCTTATTGTAAACAGCTTTATCAAGATTTAATGCAATATCCTTCATCAACTTCTGTCTTCGCACATATCCTATTGGCCTAAAGGCATATAGGCTGATTACAATAAGCTTAAAAATATCAGTTTTACTTATTAATAAGTTTCTTTTCTTCTTCTCTTTAAAATTATATATATATATATATATATAGATTAAAATTGTCGGTACAAGATCTTCAAATTCTACTTACTTCGTTACAGTTATTAATATCAGATGCTCGTACTATTTCTTCAAAGCCAGCCAGATTGTACTTCTCAAGTACAGAGATACTTTTCAGATAGTCAGCCTTTTAAAACAGATAAGTAAATAGATATTCAATAAAGAATGAAAAAATTAAGCAGCATACTATTAAGAAATCGCTTTCATTATTAGGTTTGATTTCAGTTCATTATTAATCGCTTTCATATCATCTCTTTTATACTCTTGCTGNATTTGGTTTTCCAAGTAGGACCACAAATGCTCCATTGGATTAAGGTCAGGTGAATTTAGGGGCCAAGACATGACAAGTCACTGAAATGTTCCTCGAACCAATCCATGTCGATTCGACCTTTATGACATGGCGCATTATCCTGTTGGTAAACACCATCCCCTTCTGGAAAAACTGTTGCCATGAATGGGTGAACCTGGTCTGCAACTATGTTCAAGTAGCTTACAGACGTCAGGGATTGTTCTATGAGGATTCTGGGTCCTAATGTGCCCCATGAAAACATTGTTCCTGTGTGAGAAACCATGAAAATCTGGGTGAGCCCATTGTTATAGATAGAGGGTGGTGATTATGTAATGGCTCTTCGGTGTATATATATATTCAGAATTTTCAGATTTATATTTGTTTCATTTATGTCTTTCTTTACACAATCATGCACATGGTATTAGTTATACTTTAATCAATCACTTTGTTCAACTTTTTTTGTACACAATCTAACAAGTTCATTGAAGATAAACTATTAAAAAAAATCTTATGCTTTTTGTAGCGAAGCTTGACGCTAACAACAAGCGTGAAATTCACAAAGTTGCTGTTTTGAACAATGCTGTAAATAATTACGAATTCGTATATTTCACAACGTGCTGCTTCTATTGGCGTGCAACACTCTCAAAAATCCTCCCGTGTAAAATGACAGCAATGCGCTGTGATGCATTGTTGGGACTTATGCAGCAGTTTGCTGATATGTTCAAAACAGCAACTTTGCTGTAAATGTAACACCTTTCAATTTATCTATTTGTGCCACTGTGAGTCTGGGTAGAGAGCTCTAAGCCCAGCCATGGCTGGTCAATTAATATTCTTTTCACGCATTGCACCAACTGCAATTCAGACATAAAATATCTTCTGTGGTCAACGGATCATGCGTAAGAATGCCCTTGCAGGCGGGCTAACAGTGGGAGGTTTCTTGATTTTCCTCTTCATTTTGCACTAATGTGTGTTAGTTCTCTCCAAAAAGTTCTCTGCGAAGGCTATTTAGTCCGAATTTTTGATTCCGGAGTGCTTTAGTCTTCTAATTTGGATTTAAAAGTTCAAGACAATAGACTTGAATAGTGATAATCTTTAACTCAAAAATGGGTCGACTGGTTAATGACGGTAATAAAAAATAAAAAAATAGATCTATTTGCAGCTAATTATAGGTATTCTAACAATCCATAATGCATTTTACTAAATTATATGCAAATAAACCGCTCAATATCCTTATAAAAACCACGCCTTTTGCACCTCGTTAAAATTACTTGAAAATGTTTTAAAACAAAATTTGAAATATTTGCATTTTCTCAAAAGAAATACCTATTAAAAGGCTTTTTTACTCGTATACCTATTTATACATTAATAATTAATAATCTCGTGTTTAAATTCAGAGAAAATGAATTAAAATTGTGCCCATTCAGGCGTTCATAAATAATTCTCAAAGGGTATTTTTTAAAATATTATTAATAAAAGAACTATTTTCGATTCAAATCTTTGGTGAAGGCTGATTCATTAACATTTTTGCTAATTCAGCTATTGTCTCCCTTTTAATTAATTTCCGCTTTCATGCTTAGAACCACATAAAAAAGCTTCTATTTAAAGCCTTTCTTAGCGCTACACTTTAGTAATTGATGAAAAATATATTGTAAAGAGTATACATTTTTAAATATTCGTATGGAAATAAAATAATTTCTGCATTTTATTATTTTTTTAATGATGTCGAAAAAAGCAAAAAACTCATATTATTCGGGTGTTAGAAACTACAGCAAATGTTGCACAATTTTACTCATGGGGCCATTTTCTTGACATGTGATTCATGATATGTTGTTAGATATTTGGTAGTTTTTCTAAATGTCATGAAATTTCGTAATGAAATAATTGTCAAAAATAACGAAATACAACTTAGGAATTTCTGCGAGATTTGTTTCTGTGATATTATTATTAGCATTATTTATTGAAAAATAACAAGAATTTACGTCTTCGTAAAATAAGATTAAGGTGTTAACGAATTATTTTCATTCAACGTACGTTAGTCAAAGTTTTTTGTTAGTAATTAAAGGTATTCAAATGTATTGTTTCAATTAAGATTAAATACTTGTTTCGAAGGCATTTTAATCGATAGAAATGAGTATAAAAAGTAACTTTTTTTAATCTTTATTACGTAATTAACATTTCTTTAACGTTTTTTTTATAAGAAGTAAAATCTAAGGGTTTTATTTTTTTTGATCATGTAGATCTTTTTCATACATAGAAAACCGTTGTAATCAGTAAATATATAGTCAATACTTTAAAAAAAAGTATATATTAAAAAAATAATTTACGTCTTTTTTTAAAATATGATTAAACTGCTAACAAATTATTTCAATTTAAAGTCAATTGATATCTTCTCTTGTGTATAAAAAAATTCGCTTATTTCATGGAGTATTTGTTTTGAGTCATAAGTATAAAAATAGATTTTTAAGCAGATATATTTAAAATATGTTTTTTTTTAAGAAATAATACCTTATTAGCATTTCTTTAGCGTTTCCATATTGGAAATCTATCGTAAAGGTTGCTTTTATTGTAAAGATCTTTTGCATATAAAATTCAAAAACAATACACAAAACAATTAAGAAAGTAACAGCTATTTCTGAAAATGTCTCGCATTAACACAATGAAGACAAAAATGAACGCTATGATATTGAAGAGAAATTTGGACAAATGGAAAAATATATTTAGATTGTAAAAACATCAAATTCTCTTGGAATTATTTTTGTTTTATTTCAAAAAGAAAACTTCAGAAAAAAGTACACATCTAGGGTTTAAGAAATGAAAAGAAAATTAAACTAAACAGAGTCTTGAATTCAGTGCTCTAATCGACTTAAGCAAAGCATTTAACTTAATAAATAGAGATAAATTTTGAAATATTTTGAATAATTATAAAATACATAAAAAGTTCATAAACATAATGAAAGATCTCTATCATATTAACCCCTTCCTTCTCGCTCCCGTGAAAATGACGGGGTGAGGCTTCGCCCTGTATTTCTAGCTCCCGTGATATTTCCGGGCTGGAGTGTTCAGTAGTAACGCGCCAATAAGAATACAACTAATTCATTTCTTTTGCCCGGAAAACATTTTATTTCTCATTTTACGCACCAGATGGCAATACCAGGATATTTTTAAAGTAATTGCAGATAGTCAGTTTATTTTAAACTAGATGTCAGCACTAATCAAATACGTGTATTTGTGATAGGTGAAAAAAAAACACTTTTATGACCGTTTTCTTGAAAATTAACCAATCTTTAAGGGGTTAATAAATGAAGCGTTAACCGATTTTTTGGCTAAGCGACATTGTGCGTCATGCTCAGCATTCTAATTAATGTAATACTGAGACTACAGACTGAAAAAAGGTAGAGATTTGACATTTGGAGATCCTAGAAGTAGGGACTTTGTGATAATAATAAGCTGACCTTGAGCACAATAATTCAAAAAGAATGCAAATTGCGTAGGGTTACATTTAAATAGTAAGAAAACGCGAACTATGAGTAAAAATGCAAAATCTCAAATAATATTAAATATTTATAAAGACGAAATAGACATTGTGGAAGAATTCTCGGTTCTTGACAATAACGGAGGGTTAGAGATAGATGTCAGGAAGAGGGTCATTTGAGCAAGAGAATGCATTGAATGCTTGTTGACTTCTAGAATTTTCTTGGCAAATTTTTGAAGCCCATAAAAATTCTAGAAGTCAACAAGCATTCAATAAAGAAAATAAATACCTATAAAATAATAACCAGAGCAGTTTTATTACATGGTTCTGAAACGTAGGGCCTTAGGATATTCAAAAACTTTTCCCGATAACTGACTCTAAAAAGTTTTCGGCCCGTTGAAGTAAGAAATGAAACAATGATCTAAAAAGTAAGCCTTACTACAAGAAGAAAATAAATTCTAGTAAAACTACTGTATTGTATAGCACAGTATTGTATAGTAATATTTTATTATAAATTTCTGATAAAATAGAAAAGGAAACATAATTCTGGTTAATAAAACCAAAATACCGTATATTTAAATCATTCATTTGGTAATTTTTTTTTCAAAAGAAACAAACTTTATTGGGAACAAAAACAAACACATAAATACAAGGAATATACATTCGTCATCAAGAGGAAAATCCTGTCCAGGCGACAAAGAAAGGTAATACAATAAATTTAAAATAGAAATTTAAAAAAAGGGGGGGATATTACAATCATAAATTGTTTTGCTCATCATAAGACATCATATATTGTTGAACACTGTAATAATTAAAAAAAAATACATGAGTCTATATTAAAAAAATAACAAAAGTAACATAAGAAAATTATTTGGATTGGCACAAGACTGGTATAAAAAATAAAATACTTCCTTTAAAGTGAAAAATAGAGATCTAAATCGTCAATGTTCATCACAAATTGAAATAAAGCAAGCTTAAAAGAAGAATATATTTGGATATTTCGTAACTGAAATGGTAATTTATTATATATTTTAGGTGCTAAGTAAAAAAACTGTTTTCGTGAAATTATTTTATATTGTTTTATATTATTTTTATATATATTTCAGTTTTCCATTTATATGGCGACGGTATACCAGAAATTCTACTTTTCAAAATTATATTTCTTATTATTACACAATTAATAAAAAATAAGAAACTGAAAATTAAATTTGACCGAATAAATGGCTTTTAAACCATGCTCAAAAGTATTATGATAGAGTAATCAAGTTTTAGCTCATTTACCATATTTTATCACATATTATAAAACCATATTTCATTGCTAATTTTATTAAAATCTTTACTAAAGCACTCCGGAAAAGATTACCGAGCTTTTTGGTGTTCCCAAAAGGCCAGAAGCAGGATATATTTTACCATATTCTATCAGTTTTTATTAAACTTTTTTTTCTCGGTGTACGATGAAGGAAATGATTAAGAATAGAAAAAAATATCAGAAAATATGGAGAAAAGAACAAAAAATCTACATTTGGATGCTGTGAGGCAAAAAAATTAAATTAAACAGTAGAATTCCCACACGAGTGAAATATATTTCTGGCTTCAAATGAGAAGAATTTCTAATTATGGGTACACATTTGCATATAAGGTCTGTCCCATAAGGTAAGGCTAGATATTTATTTTAGATCCTATTAAAATGAATCACTTCGACATAATGACTGAATTCAGATGAATTTGTAATTATTATTCCCTACTATAATTATTATTTCAAACAAACATTCTTTTTTGAGAATTCTTTTAAGCTAAATTTCTAATTTAGCGAATTAAAGAATTTTTTGCAACGTTGTACCCGATATAACGAACAACGTCTACTTAATGAATAAAAGTTTCCGATGAATTCGTTAAACCGAGATCCTAGTTCAGTTATTATTCGGAACAAAAATACATCATTTTATTTCGTTTCTAAATGATTCTTTTAATTTGATATTCACTTTCTCTGAGAAAATTATTGAATATACTTCAATAGACTTTCTTGAAAACAAAAATAAAGCTCATATTAAAGCTCTTTCATTGAAATATTACATAGATCAAAAAGGTTCTCAAATTTTCCACCGTGTAAAACTCATCACTAGTTAACAGTTAATTAAATTCCTTCCGGTGGTAATTCCTCGATTTAAACCGACTTTCAAGCGCTACCTTTGAGTTTCTACCCTATGCTGTATAAAGCAGAAATAGTTAAGCCTTCCTTAAAAGACCTAACTCAAAATTGAGCCTCTAGAAGAACATTAAATTTTAAAAGCGGCCTTTTAAAAGTAAGTAATTATTTTTAGGAAATGTTTATCTAGAGAGTTCGTACGAATGTTATGAGTTTGTACTACTTTGTATCGGTATACTTTTGTTCAATTAGTGCATTTATTGAAGCGACATTTATTGAAAGTAAAACAAGAAACTCAAAAATCAATTTAAAATGTATACATTTTTAACACTAAATATACCAACACTTAATGTATATCTATTTCTACCATAGCCGGTCAAATGACCAAACTTTATGTTTCTTGAATGAATGTATGAAATATGGATGGTAGGAAGGAAATAAACAAAAAAAAATTTTATTATAATTAAACAAAATTGTATATTGCAATTTTTATGTATTACAAACAAAAAGAATAAGAATTTTTAATTCATTGCTCAACGCATTTCTTACATATACAGGGTGCTTCCATTGTACATTTTTTGCAATAATATTTCTTTTAATTATTATTATTTCTATAACTCTTATCATTATTCTTATAATTATAAAAATATGTAAACATTATAAGAATTATACTTTTTATAATTGATATTATTTCTTTTAAGAAATAATAAGTTATTTTTTCTAGGTAAGAAATAACAGTTAGTTAGAAATGAAGTAAAGCTATCAAAATAAAATATAAGCTACTTACCAAAACATTTAGTTTTTGTCACTTTTTCTTACACAAAAATGCCAATCTAAAATTTTCGGTACTTTCTTGAAATTTGAATTCGCAGATATTTTGATTAAACTAACTACGCAACAGTCTCTGCAGAAATGTGCAACCAATCGAATGCAATAGATTGAACCNAATACTTTTTGAATTATGAAAGATTTTTGCTCAAAAATGATGAAAGTTAATAAAAAAATTCAGTTCATGTTTTTTTAAAAAAAATTCTGTCTAACTTATGTATTAACAACATAATGTAAAAAATTCTGTCAAAATTATGTGATTATAAGAATAATTATAATTCTTATAATTATTTTTATAATTATAAGAATATATAAGAATTATAATTCTTATAATTATTATTATTTCTTCTAAGAACTTGCGCTGTCTTGATTGTTTCGACATTTTTCTGGATAAAAACTAACAGTTAGTTAGAAATGAAGTACAGCTATCAAAATAAAATATAAGCTACTTACCAAAACATTTAGTTTTTGTCACTTTTTCTTACACAAAAATGCCAATCTAAAATTTTAGATACTTTCTTGAAATTTGAATTCAATTATTCTGACTGAACTAACTACGCAACAGTCTCTGCAGAAATGTGCAACCAATCGAATGCAATACATTGAACACGCGTTACATCGTAATTTCTGTTCCAATAACCTTATAAAGCAATAAATTGTTCTCCCTGTCAAATGACTGGTTGTGGTAGGAATACGACAAGTATTATTCGAAATAAAAAAAAATAGTCAATAAAATAAAAATAGTAAATATTAACTGAATATAATTGTTAGAAAAAGTCATAAAATCAAAAGTGCAAAAACGATAAGATGATAAGCGCATTTTCGATGCAAGATATAACGAAATACCCAAAAAGTAAAATTAAAAGGAATTATTAAACTATAAAAAGGGATTATTAAACTTTAAAAATTGATTATTGAAGGGGAAAATGAAACTTTGGATTGCTCTCTCAATGAAACTATCGGGGGCAAATTTCCCAGATTGTGGTTTCATCATGTATTCGTCCAAATCCGCCGAAAAAAAGATATGTTTATTCAGAGAAAGTGAGTTCTTAGGGTCTGATTTCGTAACTTTAAATGTCATTTATAAAATTTTATTAGCATATTTGAGGTCACCCCCGTGAACCATTAAGTTTCAATCTCAGTACATGAAAGTCCTATCATTAGATCAAGAAATATTCAGGGTGATTCGTTTATTTTTGTGCTCATTGTACAATGGAATTCTATGTATTATATTTGTAATACACTTTTAGTTCCACTAAAAACTTTTATTGTCATAAGATGTTTATAAATTGGCGTATAAGATCTCTAGCTCTTTTCTTAGAATGGTTTTACATTATTGTTATCGAATATATATTAATTATTTCAACTAATATGTTGCTACATAAAAAGTAATTTTAAACAAATTACATTTAAAGTTCATTTGAAATTATTAGGGGGACCGGAAAGTAAAGTCGTTTTGGTGCATTTAATATTTGTTATCAAAATTTTATTTTTAATCAATAATGTATTATTGATTAAAAATTTTTGATTAAAAACCACGTTAGCAACAACCTTTCAATACCGGATTGAAAATGAATCAAAATCGATCGAAAAAAATTTATTAGTTTTTAAGACTAACGAATATAAAATGCGGCGAAACAACATTGTTTTCCGGTCCCCCAATGATATTTAGTAACAGTATTACTTTTGGAGGATTCGGAGGAAGTTTTTATTAAATATAGGTGGAACCAAATCCGCAGCTCTGCTGTTTGCTGTTTGCACATAGAACCTAGAAACATAAGGAAATAACGATAAATTATATATCCCTTTGCATCCAAGATTGATTTTTTTTAAAAACTAGAAACTCGTGCAATAAAAAATATAATAAGGAAATAAAAATAGTTTAAACTAATATTTTTTCAGTTTTGTATTTTATAAATTGTCTTTTATTTATGTGCATCTTTTCTCTTTTGTTGTCCAAATAAAAAGTTTATTTTTAATTTAGTCTTTTATTTATGTGCATCTTATCTCTTTTGTTGTCCAAATAAAAAGTTTATTTTTAATTTAATTTAATTAGGAAACAAATGCTTAATGACGTTAATTCTCTGCATTTGATAAGTGTTAATGTTTTACTAAAAGTGATATTTATAATATAAATTCTACGTAATATTAGCAATATTCATAGCAATTTAAATATAATTGATCTTACTATTTTAGATATTAAAAACTATTTGAAAATGTAAAATACTCTGTTTAAAATTCAAAAAAGAAACTACTTTATTTTATGAAAATAATAATTGTCTAAGAAAGTAACTACTTTGTTAGTAAAATTTAAGAGGAAAAAAAAATATTTTCAGTTTTAGGTCTTAGATAATATAAATAAATTTAATTACAAGAATAATGTAGCCCAAACTTATATGTTATCATGTCACTTTTGAGGTTATAGTTTTGCACTTTCATCAAATTGAAATAGATACAAAATTTTCATCTTCTTTGAAGATACAGTTTTCAATCTCTTGGAAATTATAGCTGAAAATTTTGAATCTCATAGTTGAGCAAAATGCAGTTGCTGCCATCTATTAGCGAAAACTTGCAAATGATATATCTCATTGATTTTGTAAAATAATGCGACAAACTTCATTAATCTCTTAACAGCAAAGTTTACTTTATTGATTGAAATGTGTGATTTAATTAAATGTTTCATTGATATCTTAAATAAAATTTCCTTAAAATGATTCTTTTTTTACGATTTACTTCTCAATTAATCAAGCTATGTATCAGAAAAGTATTTTTCAAAAATATTAGAAAATACGAAATGAAGGAAACACAACTGCTGAAATAAATAGAAAAAATACAACGAGTGTTAATTTGTTTTAATAGTATTTGTGCTGATTACTCGGAGTTACACGGAGTTCTGGGGCCTTTAGAGATTATTAGAGATTACTCGGAGCCTTTAGAGTCAGTAGCAATAAGACATTTTTAAACAAGTCTATAAATGTAACTATTAAGTTACTTCTAAAATGTTTCTAGTTGAAAACAATTGTGTACGCTTAGTTTCATAATTATATGAAAGTAAATTTCTGTCACTAGTATCTGAATGTAAAGTTCTATTAATTACATATAAATGCGTTAACAAATGGCGTAAAGTTGTCCCACAAAATTGCGTGTGAATGTCAAGTTTTCCCATTCATGTTACAGCAATATATTTATTTATTGTTTTTAATTACACCACGAGAGTAATTTTGTCGTTGAAATGTCTACTAGGAACTGACCTTACATATACAAATATTTGTGCAAACGATATTTTAACTTACGAAATCAGACATAATGACGTTGTTTCATTAAATTAACATGCCTTTTCTATGACCAATTTGAGTGTTTGACCTTCAATATATGGGACGGGGTAGCCACAATTTGAAAAATAAGATCTCTACAGCTTCGGCAAGAGAGTGTTAAAAAATTTAGGAATCATAATGTTAATTTAATTTCGTACGCAATACGCTATATATAGAGAACTTTCTAAGAAAATCGGAAAACGTTTGATCACAAATCTAAAATTTGTTTATCAAAAAATTATTCTATGAAAAAAAATAATTTCAAATAATTATTTACCATTTTTTATTATTCTTTATAATAATAGTCGAAAATTTTCATTTTATTCAATTTTTTCTAATATTTTTGTACATTTTTATAACGTTTTTAACAATGGAATTTCAAATAACAAATTACAAAATTCGAATGATATCGGTCGAACAGTTTCTGAGCTATTAAATTTTCAAAAGTACGCCCGTAATTGCAAACGAAGATTGTCATTAGATTTCGTTTAGTTCTTTCTTACTTTTATTTTTGAAAATAGTTTGTATTTATAATATATATTTGTAAGAGCATAATTAATGATTGAAGAATTTAGAAATAGATTAATCTTAAAATTTTTTTCATAATTAAATAGAGAGAATGGCAAGGTATTTAATGCAAATTAAATATGTTAATTAATTTATTGTCTTGATTTAAAAATGCGGCAGTGAAAATGAGACTAGATTTTCAATTACTGTTCCTAGTTGCTAAATAGTAAACTTATTTTCACTTTTGTACTTCATATAAATATTCCAAAACAGCAACAACAAAAAATTCTGAGTTATTCCACGAAAAGTTTAAAAATAATTATTTTTTAGCATTTAAAGTTAAAGATTCAAATTATTAAAATTCAAGTAGTTTTTTAGAAATTTGTTTCTGTTGACTGGCAACAGTGTATCAAACACTGTTGTTTTGAGAAACTCAGGCAGTTCCGTTGAATTTCGTTTTTTGGAATTAACTTTAAATCATGAGTTTTCATTTTGAACAATTAATGAACAACACTTATATCAAGTTACTAACCGTTCTCAGTTTTCTTATTTGTTAGTGGAAATAAAATATTTCTTTTTGTTTAAAAAACTAATAGTTGAAATTACATAGAATAGTTGTTTCACACGTGACAGAAAGCATGGATTTTTCTCAGTATCATCGTTATTTTCAAACATTGATTAATCATTCGTATTGTATGAAAATTCATTTGTATTATATAAATTTTTTAAACAAAAATTCAAACCTTTAAGATAATTCTATCGTGAAAATTCAATCCTTATATCAAAAATTATTCAGGGTGTTCACTTTTTTGCGCACTGTACAATTATATGTTATAGCAAAGTTTTCCTGTACAACAATACATGAATGTAAAATAATCCTAAAATAATCTAAAGTATTTAAAACCTTAAATTATAAAAGAATCTCGTAGAATTCGATAACTAAAGATATATTTTGTACCGCAAGGATACATAAAACAAAGATCCCTTCTAACAAATCCTTTTGTTGCTCTCACCAAGTTCCTTTTTATGTCAAGTTTTGCTTGATACAATTTTAGCATAAAGCAAAAAATCGAATTTGCTCACTCACATCGAATACTCAGCATTTTTATGGCTGAAATATGTTTCGTCCTTGATAAAGGTCATTGGTTGGTCATATTCTTTAAATTTCATTTATTTTTTCTTTAGCTTCATTAGACATTAGAATATTCATAAGCAATTTTTCTGGTAATTTAAATATATCCCTTCTACAAAAGAATATGTTTCTAAAAGTAACCATATACCAATTGTATCTTTAACAGAAGAATGTTTTAGAATTGGTATACTTTTCGACGTTTTGAAGCATTTTCTTTTTAATATTATATTGCATTTTATATGTGGCCAAGAGAAAACAACTTACGGCCGTTGCAGTCACAGTTATTTGTGGAAGCCTATTGTGAAAAATGTACTTACTGTTAATAGGACTAAAATATTAAAATTTTTTTGTTCCAAAATTACAATGAAGGAACCACTTTCAGATTCGACTCAATTTAGCAAAATTACGTTACTAAATAAGGTTTATCTTGTGTTCTTAACTTCAATAACTTTTCTTTATTTATAAACAAGTTTTCTTAACTTAGTATTCATTAAAAAGAAAGAACTTAGAACTATGTTGTTAAACTTTTTATTTTGATGAATTTTATTGCTGAATATATATATATATATATATTCTTTAAGATTCTAAATTCCAAAATTCTTCGCGATTTCTTATAGCACAAAAGCAAAGTTTATTGACCTCTATATTTTTTCTCATGATGTAAAATGCCATATTAAAATCAAGAAAAGAAACAGTTCACGTTCATGAAAGCTAGTTATCAGAAAATTGTAATTTTAAGCTGGGACTGGACTCATGCTGTCTCTATTTTTGGTGATAGACGATTGATCTTGTTGTCATTTTTGAGAAAAATAAACATAAACCTTTCAAAATGAGAAAATTAGGAAATTATTTTTTATTTATTAATTTTTTTCTTTGATTCAGATCAGGAAATTCGTTATTTCACAATTAAAAAATATTGAAATAATTCGGCAAAAAATCACTTTTCATTTTTTAATGACCAAAAACAAAAACAGAAACTTTTATGATTTTCTACGCCGAAAAGTTTAACTTTTAGCATTATATGAAAAAGGTTAAGGACAAGAAACTTTGTTTTGTGCTATAAAAAATCTTGATGCATTGTAGCAAAAACCCACTTATTTTAACGGGTTCAAGCAAAAAACACTCTCTTGATTTTTTTTATATAAGAAATTATGACATTTAGCATTAGGAAAAAAATTGAGGCTAAAAAAAAAAATTTTTGCTATAAAAAGTTTGAATTAGTTTGGCTAAAAACAACTTTTTTCTTAATGTCAAAAAAACAGAAAACAACTTCTTGATTTTTTGTGCTGAAAGGTATAAAACTAAAAAAAAATTGAAATGGTGAAAGTTGTGATGTCCTTGAAAAAAATTTCCTCAAACATTATTTAAATAAAATGTTTAAGTGATGCTCCTCTTCGGGTTTTTAATTCTAAGGATTCAGATTTTATCCCAAATCATGTCACAGTTAAGTTTGCTTTAGAAAATTTTTAAAATATATACCAAGCATATTTTTCGATAATGAAAAAAGCAAAATCTATAAAATTTTTTCGAAAAGAAAACTTTTTTTAAATTCCTATTCTGTCTCTAATTTTCACTTCTAAAGAATCTAATTTTTTTCTCAAGATAATTTTTTGCATCTCAGTTTTCTTAAGTAAATCCTTTGTTAATTTCTATTATTTTTTCCACATACCATTGCAAAACTCAAGAGATAAAATAATTTATGGAGAAGAATAAAACAATCTCTAACATAGTTTTCAGTCAATAAAACAAAATGTTTTGTATGTATAAAAAACAAATGATCGAGAGATTTTAGATAAGATATCTTACCATTTAATGGTTACATAAATGAGTATAAAAGGAAATAAAATTCTTTTCTTTTAGTTAAATGGAAAAAAAACTTAAGTGCACTGCGATAAATGGAATCACTTACTAAAACAATATCCACCGAAAAGATAATAGTATTAGCGTTCAATTTGCTTCCATGTTAACTTAAAATGAACTTCATAATGAAATAAAACAGCTGCTTTGCTGGGGACAGAGATTGTTAAATGGAAAACAATAAAAATTCATCACTTAAATAGAGTGAATGATGAATTTAGAAAACAAACCATTTATTTTTCACTCATTCATTCGCTACTGAAATAAAAAGGAAAAAAGTATTTTTTCCTCATTTAATGGCGAGCAATTTATTAAGAATAAAATGAAATGATTGTGTAATTGCTTAATAGTTTATACCATCTCCCGGTTTCATTACAAAATGAATGTTTGCCATTATCCAGGTCTTCTGCAAGGCTTATAAATGTAACAATGTTGCCAATTTTTTCAACAAGGATAGTGATTTAATCACAAAGAAGCATTTGCCACTTTCATTAAAAAAATCATCTACTTTCTCTCACTGTGCTTATTTCTATTGAAGTAGAATTGGTTTGTGTTAGGTAGAAACTTGACACTGTCATATTGTTTTTTGAAAAAAATTGCTGCATTAGTTTCTAAATTTTAATAAAGATCATCTTGATGCGATGCTTTAATTAAGGAAAAAATATTTTTAAGCAAAAGTATTAATGAATAATGCAACTGATGAACTTTTCATTTATCTTATGTGTCATTTTTAATTAAAAATTTCGAAAGAATTGCAATTTTGCGCTCAACTTTAAAGATTTAAATTCAAACTCAAAAACTTGCGTCAATCAATTTATCGATAAATATTTTTTATGCTTTATACTCTCAGAATAAATTCAAATTCCTTTACAAAGTTGAACATATTTTCATAACGCAATAAAAGCAAGTTTTATTTTAAACTTTAAATTTGAATTTTAGTGTGGCCTTCAAAAAAATTAACGAATGATTTCTGAAAAATATTTAAACAAGCTAATATTTGAACTATTCTATCTCCTCATAATTGGAGAAAAACTATTACCTACCTAAAGTTTATAGATTTAAAGTATTATAACATTATTAAGAAGTTCGTTTTTACAATTTGTGATAATTTAACAAGTCAGAGACATCTGGTAATCAAATCATTACGATAAACACAAAAGGAGGCGATATTTTTTTTTACTTTTTTTGTATTATTTATGAAGTAAGAATAGAGACTATGCATTGAAGAGAATGTTGTACCGTGGATCAACTTTAACCTTTTGCTTTGTTATTTTGTTTTTTGTGATTAGTATATACCAGGAATAGAGACTATAGACTGGAGAAAGAGTTGTACAGAGGGGGAAAAAATTGTGTTACGTTGTTTTTGTGCGCTGTTTGAGCAACCGAAATAAATACTGTGAATTAGAAAGATTGTTTTAACATAAACCAAGTTTCCTATTTTATTAACTTTGTAAAAATTAACAATTTAAATCACATTCACTTTTTTCATTTTCACAAAAAAAGTATCTTTTTTTATACTGATGTTTTACGTTATTTTTATAATTAGCTTAAATCACAAATGACTTGCGAAAATTGACCAAAGAACCATGAATAACTTTTGCAAACTCATAACGTACTCACGTTTTGCGCCATTATTATAATTAGCTTAAATGACTTAAGAATCACGAACAACTGTTACAAACACATAATTTTTAGTTTTATGCCACTATTATCACTAGCGCAGGTGGCAGAAGAAATCAAAAATTGACCTAAGAGCCATGAACAACTGTTGCGAACTGATAACGTAGTCATGTTTTGTGCCATTTTCATAATTAGCCTAAATAACTAAAGAATCATGAGCAACTACTACAAACACAAAAGAACGTTTTGCGCCACTATTATCACTAGCGTAGGTGACAGAAGAAAGAAAAAATTGACCTAAGAGCCATGAACAACAGTTACAAGTTTATACCATTTACATAAGAAGCATATTATTTGCTAAAAAGAGCTATTTCATGTGACGGAAGAGACTTCGAAAAGCAGCCTTCGATCAAAAATCATCAAATAAATTGTGAAATGAAACACTCCGTGCGTAATAGTCAAATTTTGAAAATATATTTCTAAAATAAATTAACCGCACCTTGAGTTGGAATGATATAAATGTAACGAAGCAAATCACCTACATTCAGAAGTTTGTTTTACGCAGTTTTTTTTATATATTTACTACAAGATGTTTTAAATGATGCATAGAGATGCCAATACTTTTACCTAACAGTAGAGTATCTTCACGTCTATGGAAATTCTTTAAGAAAGAGCATGATCATTTTTCGAAAGATTACGAAAAACTCTAAAAAGATGACCTATCGAACTATTTTGATAGAATATGAAACTTTTTCTTATTATATATATATATATATAGTGTAATTAATTTTTTATCATCATTATATTTTAATAAAACTGAACATGATAAAATATTTTGCTTATTACTCATTCGTGAGTTGTAAATAAAGTAATAACAACTTACTTGGAAAACATTTTTATTTACGAAGCGTAATTTAATTGAAAATAGACTTGATACATTTTGAGAATCAATTATAGAATCATTGCCAGTCCATACAATTTAATCACTGAAAAGTACTTTTTACAACTCCGGGTCACATGCTTGTTAGAAAATTCTAGGGCATGACTTATTGTATTGTTCCCTTAGCAATGTTTTGCGATTTGTCCATTTCAGATTGGTTATGTCAGGGGGCGAAATTTTCACTAGCCATTGGCAACAAATTATTTAAGAATGGCAAGTAAGTTTCATCTTTTAAAAATTTAAGTTTTAAGTTCCATATGCCCTTCGACTATTGTGCTTAAATGAATCGACACAGAGCCGTCGTGGCTTAAGGGATGGAGCGTTTGCCACCCAATGAGGTGAACCTTGTTCGAATTCCAGCAATGGCTGGTTGATACGAATTCCGCATCCGACTCTCAGCGAAACACTGTTCTGACGTAACGTATCCTCAGTGGTAAACGTATCATGGGTCAGAGTCCACTTGCCGTCAGGCTAACCATGGGAAGTTCTCGCGGTTTTTCTCTCTCTGTAACTCAAATGTGGGTTAGTTTCATCAAAAAAGTCCTCCACGAAGGCAAATTTCTCCCAATACTTGATCCAGGAGTTCCCTCGTCTTCTAGATTGGGTTCAAAATTACAAGGCTACGGATTTGAACATTAGTATTCGTTAACCCAAAATTGGGTGGGCAGTTCAAAGGCGGTTATAAAATGAGGCGACTCGTAGAAACGCCTCAAAATCAAACGACGGCCTCTATCTTACAAAACATCTTAAGCCAACCATTTTTCAATTGCGAAACCATTTTTTATTTAATATTATTATTTCAATAAGGGTTTCGATCCTTAAGTTTCTTCATTCTTTTTTTTATTTCGGTCATTAAAAAGTTTAACATTTTTAAAAAAACGTTCATATTTTTCATAAATGCAAAAACAGTGGTGAGCGAAACTCTTAGTCCAACTACTATCTTTAAAATTGAACCTGGATTAAGTTTACTTCTAATTTTATGCGATCTAGATAATTTACACAAAAGTCAGATAAATAAGGCTACAATACAGAAAAATATAGTTTACAATTAAACCTAGATTTCCTATATTTTAACTAAACTCAAATTAAGCTTTATTGACTTGTTTCTTTTCTGAGGTTCTGGTCGTACACTTAATTTAGTGTTCAACGCTTTTTAATTCCATACGTTTCTCCCAGATTTAAATCATTTCTCCCAGAAAAAATTGTTTTTCCTGCTCCTAATTTATTGTTCAACGCTTTCTAAATTACGCTCGACGCTTCTTAATTCCATTCATATCCACCCAGATTTACGAAATTGCACACAACAGTGACAGAGCAACCCATCTTCTTTACAATAGACCCATTAATGCAACCATTTATGCTACATATGATTTTACTTGAAAATTAATCCATATGATTATGACAATTCACTGCAACACAAAAGAGCAGGAAGAACATTAAACTCTAAGCAATAAACAATTAAAATGAGCAATAAACGATTTAAAATCTAAAGGGGAACAGTAAACAATCAAACGGGGAATAAGAACAATATAAATTATTGTTCGAAATAAAAGAAATCACTGAGAGTTCATTGTTGTCCTTGTTTCCTTATTTAATTTTGTTATTCTTGGGAGCTTCTTTCTCATTCTTGATGTGTCAAAAGATGACTCGAATTCATAGTGCCTGCTTGGCAAATTGAGCATACATTGCATAATACTTCTCTCTGAATAAGTGCAGTACAACCATAACTTTTTTTTAAATCAAATTTTCGTTTGATTTTCACTAGTACGCTTAATTTTACGTAAATGAGATAAATAAAACAAGAACAAGAAGACAAATTTATAATTGCGAGAATTGCTATAATTGTAGACAAATTGCGAGAAGACAATAAATTTGCCTTCTCACAAACAAGAAGACAAATTTATTTTAATACTTATCAACGTCAACTAATAATCCCTTTTATCTAATTTATCTGCAAAAACAAAAGTGGTAAATTATCGAAATTTCATATTAGAAAAGAGAATGAATTTTTACTCCGTTTTCATGTAGAAACTCAGATGAATAAATGAGGACTATACCCATCAATAATTATTTTTGTTGGTGCATTTCTCTCTTAAAAAAGTGTAAAAACGATTTGATATTTGATATTGCAAATTAATTTTAACTCCGTTTCCATGAAGAAACTCAAAGGAATAAATGAGGACTATACCCATCAATAGTTATTTTTGTTGGTGCATTTCTCTCTTAAAAAAGAGTAAAAACGATTTGATATTGCGAATGAATTTTAATTCCGTTTCCATGAAGAAACTCAAATGAATAACTGAGGACTATACCCATCAATAATTACTTTTGTTGTAAAGAGTAAAAACGATTTGATATAACGTAAATAAAGATAAAAAATAATAATAACTCAGTGTTTTATGCGAAAAGTGAGTGAAAATACAGGTATATTTAATTGTATTTTCAGATCTGTAGAACAGTTAAAATTCCACGAGTTAGAAAAAACTTTCTACATCTCTCTAACTTTCAAACAAGCTTTCAATACTCTTATTTTTTT
Source organism: Parasteatoda tepidariorum (assembly GCF_043381705.1). NCBI lineage: Eukaryota > Metazoa > Arthropoda > Arachnida > Araneae > Theridiidae > Parasteatoda > Parasteatoda tepidariorum. Next base: position 10,706,445 of record NC_092215.1, on the reverse strand, counting down.
TATCTTAAAAAAACAGACCATTAAAAACTGAAATCATGAATTTAAGTGGTAGCAAAGTTTTGTTTTTGTCATTGAAAAATATGTCTCTGAATACAAAGGAAAAAAACTCGATATGATAGGGAAAAAGAGACAGGGGAAAAAATAATATCCATATAACACCATCCATATAAACTTGAGGTCGAAAGTATTTCGATCGATCTCAGCGCCCTCTAGCGGTTACTCTACTTCCTAGTTTCATAAATTGATTCTATTGGTCGGGAACAAATGGATTTCCGACCACTTCTTTTATTATATTCCCCTTTTCCCTAGTCCATATTTCCCGCCATTTTATCCTATACCCTCTGGCGGTACAGAGGTTGTTATTTTCTGAAATATCACCCTAGATAGCCGATGTAAGAGAAAAAAAATTTAGATCGAGATGATGTTTGTAAACGCTTATTTGGAATTTGGACGGTTGTGACGATAGGATTTTTGTCACAGAAACCCGAGAATTTGCGTTCCTCGGCCGAGTCTATTAATTTGAAGTTGTGACTTTGGATTTAGATGACGAGAGATTTCCTTAATTGAATTTCGTTTCCTCCAATACCAAACTTTGCCTTCCAGGAAGAGTTTCCGTCCATGAAATTCGATTTGTGGGACTGTTCATGTGGAAAATAATTTTGCATGTAAGGATTTTTAAAGAACATCAACTAGCAATTGAAATGCAACTTGCTTTAGTTTATTGCTAGAAAGTTCAGGACCTCTCAGAAATAATGAAAATGAGGCGAACGACTTCAGTGCAACTTTTTACTAAAATTAAATTGTACTCGCTGTACTTTTTAAAGGTTGTGTAGTTACATGAAATCACGTTTTTTTTCATAACAAATAATAGGCTATTTTAATAACTACGATGAGTTTACAACAGTTATTCATTACTGTTTGGTCAAATCTATTCTATTTTAGCCCAATTCCTAATTCTGGAAATGGCGCAAAACGGAAGAAAAATTACCATTTTGTGAAAATGATAGGAATTTGTGATCTTATTTTTTATATTTAGTAAGCTACTCCAACACTGCTTTATCTGGACTCATAAAAATTTACATAAATTGAGTATTATTCATCGATTTTGATAATTTTCTTCTAGGTTTAAATAAAGTAGTTAAGGTATTTTTCCTCTTTAAAACCTAAATAATTTTCACGGTAAGATGGTGTAAATGGTGTTCCGCAGGACCACCTATTTATATGTATTTTTACAATCCTTATAAAAAATGGAAACAAAAAAGTAAACACATTAGGGTTTCAAATTAATATTTAACCGAGGAAAAAGCAAAATTGCTTTTAAAATCAAACAAATCAGGGTTAAAGAAGTCAATAGTAATAGACAATAAGAAAGTTTGACTGGTTGGAGTTGATCTTCAAAATCTTCAAATTTAAATCGCAAGTCAAACCTGTTTTAATATTATTATTATTATATATTTCGTCTATTTTAAATACCCAAAATTCGATGTTGTTTTTTTTTCTTTTGGTCAAATATCAATTTGTGACTCCTACAGTTATACTATTTTGATTTACTTTTTGGTAATGATTCTAAATATACATTTTAAACGAGTTCTGTGGGAAACACCAGATATATAGTTTAAAGTTATATCTTTATTTCATATGCAACGCACTAAAACTGTGGCTTTGAAAAACACTGTTTAAGCACACTGTTAAAAACACTGCCTCATGCATGTTTGTTGACATCATTTTAGAGTGACTTTGCCAAATACGCTTTTTATCATCAAATTTGGAAACTCTTTAAATTTACTTTTTATTTAGAAATAAAATGCTCGGAAGAAAGTAGATAAATGAACGTATTTAAAATTTTGTTTAAAGAATTCAATTAATTAAACTTTATTACTTTCAATTATTGCATAAAGTAATTATAAGTTTTAATTTTTAGCACTTTGTAGGATACTTTTATAGTTTATTTCTTCATATGTTGATGATGAAACAAAATCCACTTTACGCAAATAATTAAGTATACCACAAAACAGTCTCAAAAGTTACTTTAACGAACATCTCATAATTTTTTATTCCAATTAAAATTTGCATATTTCAGCGTAAAGTGTGTAATGGCCCAATCTATTGTGTCATAGGAGGATAAATAAGTTTGCAATCCATTGAATCTTAAACAAAACAAAAAGAAAAAACAATCAACAAAAACAATCTTATTCCTAATAATTTGTTTAGTAAAAAAAGCTTCAATAGTTGCTTAGAAAGGAAAAAATCTTTGTAGTACTAAAAATTGTAGTAAAAAATTATTTTAGCTCAGCTTCCCTACAAAAATTACGCTTTATTTTTAATTTCGCGGATTTTAAATTTTTTTTAAACAAATTCTATCAAGCATTTTCTATACCTTATCAATATACTGTACTTTTTATGTGCTACTGTTTTGAAACTATACAACTGGGCTGGGATAGCCTGGTTGATAGGGCACTTAGCCCATGTCCAAGAGTTTGTGAGTTCGAACCCAGGCGGCCGAAGACTCCCCGCGTAGTAATTGGTGACTGATACGCGTTAAATCTGTCGAGTCGCAAAGTCCTCCATGTTCCCATAACAAATCAATACCTCTGGAGGTACTGATCCAGGAGTTGGCTTGTCTTCTGGATTGATTCAAAATTACAAGGCTACGAGTTGAACAATAGTAGTGGTAAGCCCAAAAAATTGGGTCGGTTGTTCAACGACGGATATAAAATATTAAAAAAAACTATACAACAGTTGAATTTTTCCTCAAAGTTTCCTCCCCATTTCACTAACGGCAATCCTATTTCTTAGAAATAAGCATAATTGTTACATATACGAAATAATACATAAAAAACAATTTTTACTAAAAATTGTGCCTAATAATCTATTGAGCAAATCAAAATCGTGATTTACAAATTTATTGCACTGTATTTATTAAAAATTGCTTACAGGGAAATGTTATTTTTATTGTTATTTGAGATATAATAAAACAATTGTATTCATTTACTAACATTCGCATCAATAACTAACTCCTAATTAAAGTTTATATAATTTTATTAGATTAACGAAATACATGAGATGAATAATGGCATTCAGACCTTCTGAATTGTTGACAAAAACTATCTTAGCAATGGTTAAAAAAAATAAAAAATAAAAACATTCATTCGCTGAAAGAATTCCATTAAGTAATAATTCAATTTGTTCATTCAACGGGCTTCAAGGAATAAAGAAATTTCATAGAAATGTTACGGGAAGCCATCAAATCTAAACGTTCTATCAATTTATCAAGAAAAAGGGGACATAACTTGATTTGATAAAAAGCTGGACAAATAACAAGTATCAATTTTATTTTATTTGCAAAGGATTTTTAACTCTACATTTATGATGGTTTATTTGTAATTTTTTTTAAATCTTAACATGCTTAACTTTATGTATATTTCAATACATTTTTCTGCTATGGCAATGAATGTACGTGATTTCTTAAAACAGGGCACAGAGTACAAAATTAAAAATTGAACACCTTGATAACTTTTGCTCTAATGATCGGGATTTTACACGTGCTAAGAAGGTGAGCAAATTCTGTTTCATCTTTTTTTATATTTAAAGTTAATAAGGTGACCAGGAAGTTTAAAATGCTGAAAAAATGCTTTTATAAAGAACATATTTTTGGAAGATTACTTAGAGCAGAGATGGGCAAACTACGGCCCGCGGGCCAACTGTGGCTCGCCGGAAGGTTTTATCCAGCCCGCGGATAGAATTTTAACTTGCCGATCCAGGATAAATATAAAAAATATGCATCTATTTTCTTGTCGACTTTTTTAAAGCTATTTATGTTCTTTCTTTTTTTGATAAGTACTGATGACCTTTTTACTTTCCCTATTTTTGTTCTACAAATAAATTGATGGAAATAGCACAGAGAGCTTCAATTGGTAAAATGTTGAACGCAGAAGTTCTTTATAGAATAGCTGTAGATTGGCGTTTGTCTTTCTCGAGGAGAAAACTTATGGAATCGAATATAGGTGAATTATGATTCACGTGTGGCAGACTGCGCATTTTAAGCTACAACGAGAGGACAATCTAGCAATCATCTGATACAGTTGTTTCTAAATATGCCAATGTTTGAGTTTTACAAATCATTACCAAAAGCTAGCACCCAAAATCTTAATATTTCATGCTCAGGAAATCAGTGCTATGTTTGCTTAATCTTAAATATATCTTGAATATAAAAATAAAATATTAAAAATAAAATAAAATAATCTTAAATATAAACAATCATTTTAGAAGTAGACTAACCGACAAGTATTTAGCCTCGTTCTTTAAAGTAAGCACATCTCACTTCGAACCTCATATAAGGATACTACTCATATAAAAATGAAATCGAAATTTCATTCATCTCACTAAATACTTAAATTAAAACTTAAATATTGGTTTTTTTTTTAAATTTAAATTTTGAAGTTTTTACTTGGCCCACCAAACAATTTTTTTCTCAATTTTTGGCCCTCGACCAAAAAAGTTATCCCATTCCTGACTTAGAGGATGAAGAACAGTGAATCATTTTGCGATAACTTGTTTACATTTTGGCCTTTTTTTAGCATTGGAAAATTCATGGTTTACCTTTCCTCACTTTTTCTTTACTTTAAATTTTAAGCTACGTATTTAGGTAAAAGGGAATTTGCCATGAAGGTATTTTCCTACGATAAAGCGTCCTCTTATAATTCGGGGGACTAACCTTGAAAATGCTGATTAATTAATGCAGATTTATATTATTAGTACTTACATATAAGCTGATATTTTAAGTACTTACACAATTAGTACTTACCCAAAAAAGCATATAGTTTGTCTATAGAACGAACTCCCCTCGTTATGAAGTCTAAAGCCGTCTTCTACTATGGAAACAGGAAATTGCGCATTTCAAAGAGGGGAGCTTCTTTTTCCCCTGATTCCCTTTCTCTCACCAACCCAAACCAAAACCCATCTTAAGTTAAACCTCGTAACCATAGTCACCGCCTCAACTCCAGGCGAATGGTTGGGGGAGTTCCTTACATAGACAAACTATACCTTTTTTCGATGGATTCGGGTTCTAAATATAAGAGAAGCCGCAATCCAGAAAGTAAGATCCTAATAGTTAGGAGAGGGATCGAAAACATAAGTGCCTTAACGGTAATTTCACTTTTTGAGGATTTCTCAATATCTCTGAAACTATTTAAAAGTTACTGTTATTTCGATATTACTGTTACTTCGATATTACTGTTATTTCGATATTACTGTTACTTCGATATTACTGTTATTTCTATATTACTGTTATTACTGTTATTTCGATACTTCAGATAATAAACAAACGAATTCTTTTAGAGTACTCTTTGAGAACTTTTGTTAAATTATAAAACTCTACTATAATCTAATATTATAGAAAATTAAAAACGGAAGTTTTTTATGGAAATACAGAAAAATATTCGTAAGAGGCTCAGTAATTTGACGGAAATAAAGTGAATATTAATTTATAAATTATTTTCCGGCTCTTAGTCTTTAAATTACTGTTCCAATCTAAAAAAAAATTTATTTTATGTCAGTGATAACAAATATTCTTGTTCAATTTTCAAAAAATTATTCCATTTCCATTAAATTATAAATTCCATTAAATTATAAATCCTTAAAATTTAATTTTGCGTTAAATGTCAACTATTAATTAATTAACAAAATTAATTTAGTTAAAATGTTAAAAAAAAACTTATTTCATTTTCTGATTTCTTGTTATTAATTATTTGACCTATTTATTAACAAATTCATTTTTAACCTTTGGTAATGTATAGCTTTTTTATTAAAAATTTTAAAATAGTACTGAAATTATTAGAGGGATAGGTTCAAGAATTTTTAAAAAGTGGCAAATAATTACTCACTGTTGTCTACCACCGCCTCAGACGTTGTTACCCTAATTTATTTAAGTACAAAAACACCCTTTGCTCCCTAAACTACCTTCCATTTATAACTTAAGTAAAATCAGCTAATTAAGTTAAAATTTAATAAACTAAAAATATTTTACCTTACCTTTTAATTTGCTTCTAAAAATTACATTTTAATTTTTATTTTCAAAATGAATATATCAATGCTGTAGATAACAATATCTCAATTCATTAAATAATTAACTTGATACTTATTCACGAAGTATCTAGTTTCTGAAAGAAATAAAATTGGAAACAAACTTGCGTTGTAACGCCACTGTTATTCATTGTATACATTTGTTTATAAGTTGAGAGTAAATATTTATTCCACAAGGAGACAAATTGTCTACCGAAAGACTGAGAATGATTTATTTTCGCAAACCTTTAGAGTTTCTATCAGAAATACTGCGAATAGAAGGTAAGATTTAAAGCTGAACAACAAAGTAAATAGTGTACTTTCAGTAGATAACTTTAGAAGAGAAGAATTGTAATTTAACCAAAAATAGTCATGTTTCATTTTGATGAAATGTTTAATTCAGGCTTGATTTATAAAAATTCCTGTTTATTGCTTTTCGGAAAGCTTGTAAATTTTATTTTTTTCAATAATTTTCTTAAATAGTTTTCTATTTTAATAATATTGGTATGAATACATACTTTATGTCAGTCCTTTACTTTTACGGACCACTAAGTACTAATCGAAAATTAAAAAATCCGATGTCTGTACTATGCTTTGTACAATATTGTACTAAATACTAAGCAATTCAGAATTTTGTTTTAAATAAACAAAATCAAAATTCTTGATTTTGAGACCAAGCTGATCAATAAATTCGGTAAACGTTTTCACTTTTAAAAAAATCTCTGACTAGGCCATTAGCTCTATGTGGCCGTATGATGTCGACTATTAAAACACTCCATCCCTAGAAACAAACACAGGGCTTCAATACTTCAAACAAAAACCGCAATAGCTAAAGCGCTCACGTCCCATTGAGATAACCTAGGTTCGAATTCCTGCGATCCGACCTCAGTGCTGACGTAAAATATTCACGGATCATCCGTAGAATACTCTTGTTATAATCCTCTTGTCAATGGACGAACCGTTGGAGGTTTTCATGGTTTTCCTCTCTTTGTAACGCTATTTTTTTAACTGAATAACGGATTAAAAGTGTAGTAAATTTTAAGATACACACATTTTCCTTTTAAAATAAACATAAACCGTTATTTAAGCTTAAAATAACGGGATGACTAATTTAGCAAAAATAATTGCTCTTTAATAGAACGCACTGCATTTTTATTTAAAATTTGCTCAAAAGGAAAATACTTAACAATTTGAAACTAGAGCCCAATAGGCACTAAATCCCATAAAAATAACATTCTAAAATCTTGTCTTACAAAATATAAGTGCAAATCATTAAGACATTGTACTATTAAGTAAGAACAACACTATTTTCATCCTTTTAAAATTTTTATAACTCATCTTATAATTTAGCTCTTCAATATGTACATTTCCGTTCGGAAAATATTTTTCCTTAAAAATTGCATTTATTTTTTATTTATATCAAATTCAAAGCATTTTTTGTGAAATGTTTACTCTTTATGTAATTTAATTTAAAAACTAGCAGAAAAATTTTTAAAGGAAAAGCAAACTAACTTTCTTGTATGCTAAAGTAAAACGGCAATAAAAATTAACCTTTTAAACAAAAAGCTATCTTTCAATATTTTTTTTTCTTTAATAAATAAAATGTTTATTTCCTCTAAGAAAATAAATCTTAACAATTCATCAAAAATAAATGAATAAAAAATGCAACTCGATCGCATAATCAATCATTCTGTGGGTGAATTCAAACTGAAAGAAAAGCAGTATTTCAATGTAATGCCGAAAGCGACTAAAAAAACGCAGACTAAGAAAACTAAAAAAAGACTGGTATCGCCTTGAGGTCGTAGCCCTTGAAAAAAAAGAGGTCACTTTCTAGATCAAGAGAAGAATTCGCCAAATGAGAAAAACATTTTCATCTCTCGCAATTTTTTTAGTTCCAGTGGTTTCAAAAATAATGCGTAACATAAAAGTTATTTTTTTAATACTTTTTTATTCTGTTGACAGTTATCCTCAAGGGTTACCTACAGATACTTGTGATACAATAAGTCCTGTAAAAACTCCTTTACAAGTCAATGATTCACCTTATGTTCTTCTTCAAACAGCTCTTTCTTACAAACCTGGCCAAGTTATAAATGGTAAATATTTATATTATACTTATTTTCAGGTAGCATTTTTTTTCAGTTAAAATTTCATTTGCGTTGCGTCAAGGAACTCATATTTTTATTAATTCATAATAAAATCTAATTTTACGTACTGAATTAATTTTACGTAAATTACTTACAATTTTATGTAATATGATCTTTAAGGGACCATCCACAAATATTTGCGCTGAGAAAAGAACAGGGTTCGTGAAATTATATAAATAATATTGCAAAAAGCGAGAGAATAAGAAAAGAGTGTGACCACATATTTGGTTAAAATAAAAAGTTTTTTTAAAAACAATTTCTTAATCTCTAGTAAGTTATCCACACTGGTTGATAACAGATACTTGTAATAAAATAAGTCCTGTAAAAATATTTTTACGAGTCAATAATTATCCGAAGATCTTTCTCAAACACCTCTTTCTTACAAACCAGGCAAAATCATAAATGGTAAATTAAATATTATATTTATTTTCCTGCGCATATGTATATTTATACTTGACATTTTATTAAACTTCTCAATAAATACTTTCGATATTATTTTGTAACTTTAGAGGTGTTTAGTTCATGTGATTTTTCATACTTCATAATAAGATTTAAAGCCTTTAGAGGTTTGAGGGACTGATAATAAATTGCGAAAGAACAAGTATTTTTGAACGCCAGAAAATCAGTGAATAAGCTTGTAACAAGCTATACGATTTCTTTGATTGCTATAGTTGAATAAAATTTCGTAAACCTAGCTTAAATATTTAAAGAAATATGGACATTTTTAACTAAAACTATATTTATGCCTCAACTTCAAAAATATTTAATGAAATGAAAAACAAATAATAAACAATTGTAAGCAATCTGCTGACGTTATCGAAAGTATACTAAAGCAGGTGCTTTCGGAATCGAAAATAATTCACAAATAATAGGATTCACGGAGCTTACGATTTCTTAATTATTGTTTTTTAGATTTACCTACCCTCTTTAAAGTGTATTTGGACGTTTAATTTGGTGTAAACTTGAAATAAAGTGTTTCAAAACGCACTGTTCAACACCAAATTTGAAGAGGTTTTACACCACAGGATTTACAGTGCATGCATTTCGCAATAGTTATTTGACTATTATTATAAAAATAATTTTCAAAACTAATGCAAATCATTTCATCGCATTTCTTCACTTTTTTATCGAGCTAATCGATTTATAAAATGAATGGCTCAATTACTGATGAAAGTGTTTTGAATTTGTCAGTTTTGGGAGAATGGGAAAATGTCTATTACAAAATAGATAAGATTTAAAAGCTTTGACTGAAACTAAGCAAACTGACAGCTCAACCAGCAGAAAATTGCTTTCCATTGGGTTATTTTCTAAAAATGATTTCAAGAAATTTTATTTCTATCTTGAAAACATTCTAAGAAACAAAAGTTTAACCAGCAGCTCTCTCTTAATCCGTTCCTTATAAGACAAGTTCTGATGTAATTTAATAATCAATAAATCAATAGAATTTTCTTCGTTCGACTTTTATCTCTTTTAAGTTCACAAAATGGCGGCGAATCTATAATAATTACCGACCGTAATTAAGTTGCCTTACAGAGTTTCAAAGAATATCATTAAATGCGAGATTTTAAAAAGCATTTAAAGCGTCTCACTCCGAATTCTCTAAAATGTATATTTCCCATCATCCTTTGTTTGGTTAGTTCCTGGCAGTGACGGCTGCAGTTAAGTAAAAAAGAGGAGATTCTATACAACCGATGCTTAACGCAACATTTTCTTCATACTCCAGCCATCTTACTACCGTTAAGGGAAAAAAACCATTGACTCAGCTTTTTAATCATTACTTTTCCTTCTTCGGATTTTTTTGATACTTATTAAATGAAAGTTCTTTGAATGAAATTCTATCAGCGTATAAATAGGATGTAGAGATCGAAAAATGAGTACACCTTAATAACTTTTGAACTACCGATTTTCACTTACTATGACTCAATCTTAAAGGTTAAAGGGCTTAAACTTAAATATACTATATAATTAGTTTAACGTACGCGATAGCCTGGTTGGCAGGGCACTGGACTCACGTTTGAGAGAACGATAGTTTGAATCCATTCAACCGAAGATTCTCCGTGTAGTAAATGGTGACTAGTGCACGTCAAATCAGTCTGATCACTAAGTCCTCCATGTTCCCATAACAAATCGAAACCTCTGGGGGTACTGAATTGGAGATTGATCGTTCTCTAGTTCGGGTCAAAATTACGATCTGTGGATGAATGAATGGATGTATGAAAGGGTACACCCTATAAACGGGTGTGACGTATGGATGTGGCAGAATTCAAATTCGTGGCCATTGGTGCCGCTGGAAAACAATGGAAATCGCACCCTCTCTGCCTTAATGGCTGACGACGACAACAGCAATTTGTATAACGTGATATTTTAACAAATTCGGAACTTCGATCACGTGATTCTCCCATCACGCCCGAGGTATCCTGTATGAGACAAAACTTTCTGACTCTAGTTGAAAATAGGAGAGCGATCGAATAGTTGAATTTCATATTTTACATATTTCGTTACCTCTAAGAAGTCATTTTACATTAACATTTTATGATTTATTCGATTCAATTTCAAATTCATTTGATTCGCTTCATTAGTTCCAGAAGTACGGCAAAGTACGCAGAAAATAAAATTGACTCTAAGGTAGCTCGAACTCTCGACCACTCTCATATCGAAATTATTGGGACCATATTTCTCAACTTCTCGCAACTATCCATATTTTGAGCATCAAGTATTCAAATCCAATGAAATCCATCAATCAAATCCTTTTTTTTTTCAGAAAAAGTACATTTTAAAGTCTAATTTCGTAACTTAAGATATCGTCGGCACAAACTAATTAGCATGCTTAAAGTTAAGATTTCAAAGCAATAACATTAGATATTAATACGTGATTAGATCAGAGGTTATTAAGATGTTCTTTTTTTCCGCACACTGTGTTCATTATATGGAAATTTAGTGTACTTAAAAAAGGGAATATTACTCAAATACTAAACTCGTTTAATAAAATAAGCATGAAAGATTTAGTGTTCAATCTATAAATGAAAATAACATTTTTTATGATAAAATAGCTGAACAAAGAAATGACTTAAAAGTCTAGACAAGATGTTATCTAACAAACAATACTATATTTAGACGAAATATCTGCTTAAAGAGCGGAGAGGTTGCAGAATGTTGAATATGTAAGTATCTTAAAGAAAAAATTAACATGACAAAGTTTTATGGATTTAAAGATGGATGGATTATGGATTTTTGAACTATCTTTTACCAAATCTTTTTTTTTCTTTTTCGAAAAAAAAATTCAGATGTTTATAATTGAACGCATAGAAAGGAATTATTTTATTCTACACTGTAAAAACCACACTGTTAGAAATTTCTCGGAAGAAAGGGTTAAATAACAATTTATTGAATGGTTATTTTACTACATTTAATCAAAACAGTCAAATAACCATAAATAAAATGGTAATCAAACTGTTAATTTTGAGAAAAACTGTTTATTAACTGCTCTCCCCTAATACAGTTAAGCAACCAGAATTTTATCGCACCAACTACAACCACCTAATGAAGCTACTTGGTTCTTTGCAACTGCGTGCATATCATAACCGAGTGGGCTTATTCTGTCAATCTCATGACCGGCAGAACTAGAGTTCGAGTCCTAGTGTTGACGCTACTATATTTCCTCCTTTCCCTTCAACACATGAAAAATTTCCAGTGTCCGGCACTCTCCAATGCCCATTACCTTACGAAAAGCCGAGCTCCTATGCCTAGTTAAATAATTTTTTTACCTTATGCTAGTAGTAAACGTTTAAAAAACCTAACAGTTTTGTATTCATGGTTTTTATAACCATACTTTTCGTAAATGGTTAGAGGAAAAACATTCTTTACCGTAAACTTTGCAGTTAATCGTAAGGACAGACAGCTGCCATTTACTTCACCATAAGTTTAGAATAAAAATTTTAAAAGTGCAATTAAAATATCATGTTCAAAAACTCTAAAAATTGCATGAATAAATATAATACCGAATTAGCAGCACTTTAAAGGATGTAGTTACTTAAGCACTAATTATTAAAGACTTACACCAAGCTCCGATGCATTTCCGCCATTCACGAATTAAGCCACTTAGGCGTACGTTTTAAAAATGTCAGATAGAAACGGTAGGTTATTTACAATCAAGCCGGAAAAGGTCAAAGTTTGTGGTTGCGTAACATTTCACAGAAATAGAAATTTACTTTTATAAAGGGCATGTAAGTGTTTAAATGTGTAATAGAGATATTTATCTTCTCATAAGATTTACATTAATCTGTCAATTGTATAAAACAATTTTATAGTATTTATTTTTTTTCACTCCTAATTTATTGAGCCTAGTTCGAACTCATCTTAATATTATCTTCTGGTGTGTATACGTTTGGTTAACAAACTTATTTTACTTTAAGGATTAGTGTATATATGTATCCTAAATTAATGACTCTTACTTTGTATTGAAATCAACTATAATCGTGAAATTAACTTTGCTAACTCTTATGTGTATCATATGTATAATTAGAAATTTCAGTGGTTCTGAACGGGGGCAACTACTTCATACCAAGTAGTGTAAAAGAACATTCTTAATGTTGAACTTAAAATCATGCTCATATTCCAGAGAAGTCAGTCCTGGAGCTTAATTTGAAAGTGACAAAAAGGTGTTTTTGAGTTTTAAAAAAAAGTAGGTGTTTTTTAGTTAAATAAAAAAACGAACTGTTAATTAACGAGTTGCGAAGCGAAACTTTTCCCCCTATAATTACAATTATATTTTTTCCTTAAATCTGAACTTATCGTGGTTATTGCAAACTATGAGTGCAAAAAATATTTTTACTATCTGCTGTGTTTAATTTACAGTTGATACTACAGTCAAGTGCGGGACACTTTTTTGTGCATTATCTTCATTAAATGTGTCTTAGATGTAGTTTTCATCTTAAACTAAAGATTATAAACTTAAAATTATAAGCAGTTTGCATGAAAGACTAAAGAAAAAACTAAAAATTATTAGTAGTTTACATGAAATGTTTAAGAGTTTTCTAATTTTTTGGACAACATTTTTATTTCGCAGTCTAAAAGCATTTTTATTGCAATTGATGCAATGATCAAATGCGGGATGGAGCTGAAAATGCATAAATTTATTTTTTTAAATCATTAAATCTGCGAATTGAATATGATATTAATCATATTTGTTTTCATAAAATGCAAATTTTTGCAAATGCTTTGCAGAAGTTTCAATTTTAAATTAAGTTCCTCACGTATTGAGACACTAGAGAAATGTTTAGCACGTGACAGTGCATGATGAAACAACATTCATTTTAACCCAATATAGACCTTCATTATTAAAGATGAGTAATGTTATGAAAATGTGTATTATTGTTTAAGCATTTTAATGATAAAATTATTTTGTGATAATTTATTTAAATTAGCAAAATTAAATATCTACTTATGTTTCAATGGAATGTCGAACAAAAAATTAACGAACTGCTAATTAACGAACTGCGGAACGAAACTTTTCCCTCTATAATTACAATTATATTTTTTCCTTAAATCTGAATTTATCGTGGTTATTACAAACTATGAGTTCAAAAAATGTTTTTACAATCTGCTGTGTTTCATATGTTGTACAGTCGTAAGGAAATCGTCATTAATAAATTCCAGATGTACTATTTCCCTCTTTGATATTTGATTCGTACCTAAACTTTTTACGCGCAATATTTTTACTAAATCGAAATCAAACGTAAAAATTACTATCTGTTTGAGCAATTATTCAAATGTTTAGCCTTTTTTCATGATTGATAATTAATTCAACATTATTGTATTGGCATTAAGTTTTCAATCAATTTCCTTGACTTTCTATTGTATAATGTTCAATACTATCTCTATACACTTGCGATTTCAATTAATTTTAAACTAGAAAAATATTTTAGAATTTTTCACCCTTTGTGGAATTCGCACATGCTAATTCTATTAACTCTTTTTTCAACTAAATGAAGAGTTCACTTTTTGTAATTAATTTAAATCGAATAAGTTGTTTGATATTTCTACCAACAACCTTTTCCGTATGATATGACAAAATATTTCCATCTACCTTATGCTTAGCTGTTGATAGAATTATTTTCCCATTAGTTTGTATTTAGGTTAAGATCAAAGTAGATCGCTCCATCATAACTTTGTTTTTCGTCGTATATTCTAAGAAAGAAGAAGAAAAAACTTTCAAAAATTACGTTTAGTATGTATGAATCATACAGTAAATAATGTAGTTAAATATCAAGTTAAATAATTGGCCTTAGTAATTAAAAATTGTAAATTAAACATGTTGTCGATTCATATGTTAAAATTGTATGTCCTTGTAAATTACATACGTTTTGTACAAACATTGCTACTATGAATAACAGAACTGTAGTTCTATTCTGGAAGGAACTTCGTACATTACAAAATCTATTTTAAATGTTCTTTCGATGACTTTTTTATTAATTTTTCAAATTCTATTTGATTTCCTGTTTCTTCATCGAAGGTAAATCTTCTAACATTTTTTCATGCTTATGAATGTGTTTAAATTGTAATTTCTCCTCCCCCAAACTTCATATTTTCGTTATTTAGAAACATGGAATAGAAAATAATTTTTTTTTATTCGCAGATTATTTCATTCCTTGCATCTTTTTTTCCCTTTCCACCTGTTATATATCTATTGAAAAGAAATTATACATCTATTGAAAAGAAACCGAAAATACATTGACTAATTATAAAGTCATAACTTCTTTATGATGAAAATATTAAAGAAAACATTATTTTCAATATATATATATATATTAAGAAACAGGTATATATATGTATATATNCTAATATATATATATATATATATATATATAAATTATTACTTTGTGATGTTTCAGAATCGATATTTTGCATTAAATTTAGTGTGCCAAAGAGCTATAACTATTATTTTATTTTCATTTTATTTTTACCATATATTTGCTAAATTAAACTAGTCAAAACAAAGTCACCTAGTTTTCAGTGTCTCATAAAAATTTGAATTTTGTGATGTTGTTGTTGTTGCTGTTGGAATTTTTTTCATGTGCAGGACAAAATGTATGCTTCAAAATTCTTTGTTTAAAACAATTGTATAATTTCGATGAATCCATGCAATAGAAATGATAAATCAATGTTGTAAAATAAAATTTGAAAAAAAACCATGACAGTGGAAAAAATCCATATTTTCTGTCACTTGTGGGACAGCTATGTCATTTCAATTATTAACTTTTCAACGAAAAAATGCTTTAATTCCCCAAACAAATAAGGAAACTATGAACAGTTGGTAACTTGATATTATATGTGTCGTACATTAATTAGTCAAAATGAGATTTCATGGCTTAAAGTTGATCCTAAAATAACAAATTCAACTGAACAGATTGAGTCTCTCAGAACAGCAATATTCGATACACTATTGCCAGCCAGCAGAACCAAATTTTTAAAAAACTACTTAAAATTCAATTATTTGAATCTTTAACTGTTAAATGCTGTCACGCAACTTTTAAATGTTATTCAAGTGTATTTGCTAATATTTTCTTACATTTTTATTAACAAAAATTTTTACAACATAATTTATTAATCGGGTTTAGATTTATTGATGATTTAATTATTTTTGATTATAATGATTTTGATTTAATTAAAGATATTTATCCTAAAGAACTAAGTTTAATTAAAACTAATTCTGCTGAAAATTGCGCTTATTTTTTAGATCTTGATATCAAACTTCATAACCAAACAATTTTCATCGGATTATAAGATAAAAGAAGATATTTGAAGTTTAATGTTATTGGTTTAACACATTTTAATTCCAACCTTTACTTAAGATTTTTAAGAATATTTTAATTGCTCAAATTATTAGATTATTTATTTGTAATAATAAAACAGATTTTCTTACAGCTATCGGGAATTTCGAAATTACATTAGAGAATAATAATTTTCTTTTTAATTACTGTAATTATGATGTTTTGATTCAAAATATTTTAAAGACGTTTAAATAATTCGGCCGATATTGTAACCCGCATAAATAGGCCTATGCGGTGAAATTTAGGATTTTCTGTTCCTGAAGCATGTAGATGCAGCACTTTTTTTTTAAATTTTTACTCATTGAATGTTTTTCTGTTTTAATTTTTCAAGATTTTCAAGAAAGGAGTCAGCACTTGATTTATTTCTAAAGTTTTCTTAATGATTTGGCCATTCATATTTTATTTTGATGTGGCTATTATAACTGTAACCTTATCTTCATTTATTTCTCTTATTTGTGAGCGTCTCTTGATTATGTCTTAGTTTCTGTATTTTTAAGCCATTATTAAGACTTACTGTGATTGTTTGTCATTTATTTTTCTTTGCATTTACATTTCAATTTTTCTAATTGCTCTTTCTTATTTGATTTTCTATTATGGGGCCTCGGGGCACTGTCAGTTTTTGGTTTCACCACTGACAACAAAAAGGCCCCTGTGTCTTGGCAGGCAGTGTGTCCCCTGGTGAAGTGCTATCCTGCTAACAGACATATCTTAAAATATCTATAATTTTTGTTGTTTTCTGCTATAGAATTGTTTTTCTGACTTTATAAATTAAAATAAAACAAATTTGAATTCACAGCTGCTTTAAGCACTTTTCCATTTTGATTTATTATTTGAAATGTAACTTACTTATTTTGTCTTTTTCTGAATTTGTAAATTAGTTTCATTCTTTTATTAGATGCTATAGGTCTTAGCATCAGTTAAAAAAAAAATATTTTTTTTACGTCTTGTTCCAACTTTTCGTACAAAGAGATTTTTTTTTTTTTTTGCTTTTTTGGAATAGTTATATGAAGTACAAAAGTGTAAATAAGTTTAGTATTTAGCAACCAGGAACAGTAATTGAAAATCTAGTCTCATTTTCACTGCCGTATTTTTAAATCAAGACAATAAATTAATTAACATATTTGATTTGCATTAAATGCCTTGCCATTCGCTCTACTTATTTATGACAAAAAATCTTAAGATTAATCTATTTCTAGATTCTTTAATCATTAATTATGCTTTTCACGCTCCAAGATTCATATTTGCCTTCATTACGCTGAAAACATTAACACTTTTCCTTTGAGCGCCGTAAAAAAAAGATAGCTATCCGTTTCTCTTAAACTAATTACTTAGTATTTTCAAAAGTAAAAGTAAGAAAGAAAGAAATGAAATCTCATGGCAATCTTCGTTTGCAATTACTGGTGTACTTTAACATAAAGGAGAGAAACAAATGTTCAACGGCAAATGCTAATTCATTTTCATATTTTGAAAATTCTTATCTTAGTTGCTATTAATTTATTATTCATTCATTTTTGTCACAATGACAGAGTTTAAAGTGCGATAGTTATAATTTTTTTCAAACAATTATAATCTTCACAAAAATATAAATATAACTACTCTTTCACTGTCTTTCTAAATCAAATTATTATTTTAAAAATAAATAAATAATTCGGTCTCCATATTTTAAACAATCAACAATGAGGGATCTTTAACTTAATATTTATATTTTAAATTAAATTAATGTGACGTATGCCGTCTGTTAAAATCACATTAGTTCTTAGAACATTTGCAGCTGTTTTAATAAACCGAAAATTCTAGACTAATGAAAAAATATTTTCAAAATTAAACTTTACAAATACACTGAAACCTAAATTAATTACTAGGTTTATATATATTTTTTTTACTGAATCTATATTTGATATTTTTACGAAACATGAGATACATTTCTTTGGAATCCCTTCAGAAGAGTTTTCAAATATTCTATTTATATGATGAGAAAAATTTTGAAATGAACACAGTTTGAAAGTTTACAAGAGCTCTTTTTTAACTTTTTTTGTAAAGTTTATTTTACGAAAATCTTTTCTGTTTAAAAGTTGTATAAATAAAAGAGTTGAAAATTATTGAAGGCATTCTATAACTTTTCGTAATTTATAAATAGTTTTCATTTGGTTTCTTTCTTAATTTTTTTAACTTTCAATTTTCTAAAGTAGCGTAATGCTTTGAAACTTAGTGTGAAGCTTTGTTCTTTTTGTTCGTAAATTTAGAAAATGGAAAGCTCTAATCCTTTATATAAGAAAAATGACAGTTTTAAATTATGTTTAATATATGCCCTACAAAAAAATTGATTTTTCAAAATGGTGATCATTATTTAATAAAAGAATGGTTGAAGCATGTTTTGTTATTGCAATAATTCTTTTCTTGGAGTTTTGATTTTAAGAGGCGGCTGGTTAAATAAACCAGTGATTTTATTAGTAGTGGTCACTGTACTCAATTATGCTTGATCCATGAAACATCATCAAGTCTATGATAAGACAAAAAATCAATAAGAAAAAAAAATAAAAAAGCACATAAATAATTATGGAAATTTAACTTAAAATTTATATTTGAAACATACTTAATATTTTATGTAATGTTACACGTAATTTACCAATTAAATAATAATTGACGATTATTATTTAATAAAATAACAATTAATAAAATTATATTAATAAAATAACAAATAAATAAATTATATTTAACCATTTTTCCAAGAAATTTCTAACAGGGTACTTAAAAAATTTTCTTTTCCAATTTTATAAGTTTTCCAGATCTGCGGAAGCTTTTTGAATAAAAGCTGATTTTAAATAAACCTTATTTTGAAAATCTATGAAACAAGAAGGACCTTTTGACTTGAGATACATAAACTGTTGCAACAAAACATCTTTTAAATCATAATACGTAATAAATGTGTTAGTAGAACTTCAGTTTTAAAAAGATTTAAGCTTTATTTATATACTTTTTATGAATGCATTAACGAATTTTAACACAGAGGTATTTAATAATGTATTTAAGAAAACGAGAAGTAATTGAGACAGTTTTTGAATGCTCTGCTTTTCCAATTTTTTAATCTCTCGCGAAATTCTTATTGTTTTTATTCTATTTTTCAAAATCACTCTTTTTCTTAGTCTAAACTGCATGTCAATATATTAACATACAGCATTTTCTTACAATTATACCAGTACAATAAAATTAATAATATTTAAAATATATTTCTTTATTCGTATTTTTATTAATAAATAAAAACTTGTTTAGTGGTGTTGGAGGGAAACCCTGTTAATAATTAAAAAGAAATCTTCAGCCTTCTTAAATCAGCCTTCTTCAGCCTTCTTATAATTAAAAACAAATCTTCTGCCAAATCTTAGTGACCTTTCAAAATAATCGTTCATTTTTTCCTGAAGGAAAAAAGTAGTAGCACAATAAGTGTTTTATCGTTAGGGCTTATTTAGAAGGGGAAAAAACAAATTATTTTGCAGATAGGTTATTGTACAGAAACTGTCGACCATACACTCTCAAACATCACAAAACATTTTTGACGAAACCATTTCTTGGTATGTGATTCGAGCAAAGGTTTCGTGAAAGTGACGAAATATCTATTTTCACTTCTTCGGTGAAACGAATTTAATCGGAATTAAAGATAATTTCCTCTCATTCCATTGCATTCTAAAAAAATACTTTGTAGTGACTTATGCATGTAACTCTTCTAATAATCACTCTATCGTGAGCACCATAAAGTGAGATCAATGTCGCCTAAGCAACACAAAAAGAACAGAGAGATAAATAACTCCTCAAGCCCGAAGCGGTATTCGAACCAAGAATATTCCTGGTACGAAATACGATACTTGACTTCCTTGCATTGTAACTTTATTTCCAATCGTCTAGTTTTCATTCTAATTCCCTCATACCATTTTCGTCATTCTGATCTCCCACAATGTACAACTATGAGGTTTCGAGTGGAAGAAGCATGTCGTCAAACATTTGAGAGTTCACGTTTCGTCACAAATCACGTGATTTCGCGACGAGCTGATTCTCAAAAAAAAAATAATAATACAGCTCAAATATTACTGAATCGTCAGAAGTGTGAGTTTCATTTCTGAGAGTGTAATATGCTAATGACATAATTATTTATTTTTGAATCTAAAATCAATGCAAGCTCTATATTCTGACCACATTCTTATAAAAGTGTTACATATGCATTTAAAATCTTAAATGCAAAAAACTTTAAACTCATTCCTTATAAAAGTTATCAACAACAGGGTGTGCAGTTTTTAACTAAGCCAAAAAACCATCCAGCCAGCCTATTTCGGATTTAAACTACTAACAAAAAATTTCAATTTAATAAAAATTTATAATTGTGATAAATAAAAAATGCAAAATATTAATAAGTAGCTGAACTTAATATTGATAAATATGTATTTAATTTTAATATCATCTACTTAAAATAAAATAGATTTTGTCTAATTTTTATTTTCAAAAAAAAAATTTTTTAAGCAGTGCACAACTTTTTGTGAAAAGAGCCCCTTTATGTATATAAATATGGGAAAGTAAATAATTTCAGATTGATACAAATGAATTTGCGCAAAAATTTTAGAAAAGTCTTAAAAGTCTTTTATATCATTTAATAAACCGTTAAATATACATAAAATTCAAAATAGTTTAATTACAAACTGGATTATTTCAATCTCATAGTATTATCCTCATCATGTTACAGTAATGACATTAAAAATCACTTTCATAATAACATTCGTAGTAATCCACAGAAATATTTCATAGTTAAATCATAAAATCCTATTAAGGTATAATTTTTTGAAATCGATATACATTTAAATCGTGAAATGCAATTTAGAGGGAAGCTGTTTTATGGTTGATTGTATTAAATTAATTTTTGAACGAATTGAATGTCATTATAGAACCATAATTTGTTTTTGTTATTTAATTCGATGATAAAGTATTATAAAAATAGTTTCAGCATCGCTCATATATTTGCATCTCAAATTCAATTTAACGCAACTGTGACTCAAAGAAAGGTGTTTTCAATTAAAGTTGAATTAAAAAAATATCACTTTTTTTAAGAAGTAAAATTAACTCTTCTATTTTAAGTGAGTAACTGAAGATCACGTCACTATTTTTGACAAATTTGTAACGAATGAAGACTTTATTACTATAGTTTTGAAATATTCGCCATCAACTGCAATCCCATGTCGTAATGTGACATTATGTGATGTTTTTTCTCAGATTTATAGAATTATTTTCCACAGCGCCATCTGTGGAAATTATTTTGAACAAAAACTTGAAACTCTAGGCAGAAAAATTTGTGCTATGCCACATAAATCTGCTAAAATAAATTATTCTTTTCCTTTAATTTAAACCATTTTTCTGTACAAAGCTGTCAATCTAATTTAGGACGCCCTGCAAATTAAAATGGTTAAAATCTTTGTGTTTCATAATACAGAAAAGGGCCGATAACACGCTTCTCATTTACACGTCATTTTCATTTATGAATCGTTTCATCGCAGCCCAATCTATGTAGTTGGTGAAGGTTTTTTCAGCGGAAAAGTTTCGGTTTTTTAAAAAAAGGCCTCCAAATTTCAGCAAAGTGATGATCATAAAAAGGTCATTTTAAAGTCACTTAACTGATTGCTGAAAAGAACTATCTCTACTGTTTTCTATATTAATAATATTAGGTTCCACATCAACTAGGCTACTACGTTACCGAAATTATTATTTTACGATCAATTTTCTATTAATTTTCTTAATTTTCAGTAATACGTCTTTTCATTTATACGTCGATTAGCATCGGTTCTCTCAAAGACGTATTAACTGGGTTTTGGTGTATTTAGATTAAGTTTGTGAAATGTGGAAAAGAACTAAAATCTAAAGAGCAATTGTAACAAAAAGACATTTATCTTTTTCCTTTAAAAAAATAGACTAAGAAATCCATTAACATATTCTCCTTAACGACCATTTCCCATTTAAAATGGACTTTTGTACCTGACTTAATCATACTCTTGTTCAGCAACTTCATTTCTTCCTCTGATTGGAGACAACTTTTCTAGAATAAACTGAGAATTTTTTTACCCTTTTTCTGTCCTTACATAGTTTTTCCCCTCAAATCTTTTGTCTATTGGTCTTTTTTATTTCATTGTAATTTATTTCCAAATCTCTACGTTCATTTAACATTATTCGCATTTCCCTTCGTGTTGTCTCATTTCCCTAAACGATAGATTTTTTTTCCCTTTTTAATCTTTGTTTCCGTCGGTTGTATCATTCATTGTAAAGATTCAAAACAAAAAAAAGGAGGATGAATATCATTGTTATACTCAGAAATGATAAAATGAAAGGCTTTTTTTCTTGCTTCTCGGTTCAGATTTTCATAAATAATAAATTTTAAAAATAAAGAAAATAATGTAGTTTTAATGAAGTTGTAAGACAGTGAATAATTACATCTGTTCTCACAAAAAAAATCTGCCTCTTTTACTGTTGACACAAAACCATAGAATAGCATTTAAGGTTCATTTTATTTTATCTGTGTAGATGGGTATAAAAAGTTAAAGAGGAAAATAATACTGCTTATAACCTTTCATCTAATGATCAAATTTATACGTATCATAAATTTGGGCGTTTTCAACCCATTTTTCTATATCTTGGAGTGTATTTACTTTTAAAATTCATATAAAATTTACGATTGGTGAACAATATTTTTCTTGATCTAAAACAGTAATGCTTTCAGTTTATTATTGTTTGTTGGTTAGCTTTTTATTATGCTTGTTTAAGAAAATGAAGATAGCATTTGATTAGTTCTTAAACGATGATAATTATTCCCTTTTAAGGGATACATTAATGTATCCAAATCAATTCATAATGTTACGTCTTCCGTGTGACTTAATCACTTGGCGCAGTATGCTAATATGCACACAAAATGCACAATATGCACACAAAATAGTCACTTTTTTTTTTGAAAAGATATTAAATGTCAACAAATCTTTTTACAGGGTTGTCGCAGATCCTATAAATTTATAATAGTGGTATTAAACTGACGATATACGAATTAAGATATTTTAATGCAACTTTTGAATCGTTTTTTTGTTCTGAATACGAAAAGAGACTTGAAAAGTTACGTTTGTAATGTACCCAGCAACCCCGATCCCGAAGTCCGGGAGTTTGCCCGTAATAATTTTGCTTGGTATTTAAAAAATAAGGAAAAATAAGTACGAAATTACTCGTTTAGTTGTAAAATTCAGGTTGAACACTGAAAAAGAGCCTTTTATGATGTGTCTATTTTCTAAACAATATTTGGAGCTGTGTTTTGTTCTTTCAAACACTCATTTAAGCTTTGTTCGTTTTCTCATTTCGAGCTAGATCCTGAATAAAAAACTCACTGAATAAAAGTAATACTTTTGTTATTAATAATACAGGTATATTAACATAATAATATTTTTTGGGTTCAAATAGAACTTAGGACGGCGGGGGCACAAAGACATCATTGTGCGGAGGTTTTTCTAGAATAGAAAGATATTCACCGAAGAATTGGTCAACCAGATCTCCAGACCTGATTCTAATCAATACCTTGGAAAGCAAGTTGCTGTCATTTTCCCTAATAAGCTGGAACTCAGGTTCGATTCCAGAGTCGGCTGGTGGATTCGAATTCTGCTCTCGGCTCTCACCGACCACAGCACTGACATAAAACATCTTCAGTGGTAGTTGGATAGTGTGTTGAAATCCTTTTGCCTTTGGGCTAAATGTAGGAAATTTTCGTGGTTTTCCTCATTATGTAACGCAAATCTGGGATAGTTTCATTACAATGTTCTTCTTGGAGGCTAGTTTGTCCCAATGCTTGATCCAGGAATTCCACAGTGCTACCACAATGCTGACATAAAATATTCTCAGTGGTAGACGGATTGTGGGCTAGAGTCCCCTTGCCGTCAGGCTAACTGTAGTTTTCCTCTCCATGTATCGCAAATGTGGGTTAGTTCCGTGAGTTCGAAAGTCCTCCACGAAGGAAAATTTCTCCCAATACTTGATCCAGGATTTCCCCTGTCTTCTGGATTGGGTTCAAAACTACAAGGATACGGAGTTGAGCATTAGTAGTGGTGAACACCAAAAATTGGGTCGGCTGTTCAACGACGGTTGTAAAATAAAATGAAATTTGCTTTGAATCTGTCAATTTTCATTTTATGAATGGAATAAAGAATTTAGTACTCTATACAATGTATTGGATTTCATGTCTCAAATATTTCTGAGTTTAATTAGAGTTAATAATTCAAATCTTGAGTTTAATTAGTTTTGTTTAGTTTAATTTTACATTTAGAATTCAGTTAAAAACAACTCAACTTGATTTATAAATTTTATTACGTAATTGTCTTTTATTTATTAAGTTTGGTATCAAAATATTAATGATGTTAAGAAATATTAGTCAGTTATAGAGCATTCAATCAGTGGCCAATTAGTTGTAATAACTGAAATTGTTTATTTTAGCATTTTTTTGACACTCAAATGCTTAAAGCGCTATAGCGAATTCAAATACTTTAAACACTATTTTTGGAATTCAAGTGCTTAATGCACTATTTTTGGAATTTCAATTCTGTGTTGAAAATAAAATGCTGTATGCTAATACGTTTCTCTGTAAGATTTAATGTAATTTTCAATTTATTTTTTTTTAGAAAAATCTTTTATTCTATAAGTTTCCAAGTAGGTTGCATTATTCTCAGTTAGTTACCAAATTTGAACTTCTTTTTTAAATTATGCAAGAAGTATTTTAAAGTTCAATTGTACTTGTGGGTTAAGCTAAAAAACAAGGACAAAGTATCGTAAGGAAAAATCTTTTATAAACGTATATTTTGCCTAATATGTTTCAAAATACTCATTATTTTACTTTGTGAACGTCAATCAGTTAACCGTGAAATTAATCAAAAAATGGTTATTGTGAAAATAATTTTTCCCTTCGTTATTTTTAACCGAATACATTTCTCAGTGATTACGAAATTTTTAATCCCATAAAAAGGAAGAATTTGGAAGAATATAAAATGATTTCTTCAATTCCAATTGTTAAAACCTTTTCTTGAATTATTTTATGATTCATTTTTTGAAACCCTAATAAGAGAGAAGTTATCGTGTTTGAAAAGATGATCCATTTCTTAAGAGGTAGACATGCAAGATGTGTGTACAGATTTTAAAAAAAACTGCTCATTAAAAGGATTGGAGCTGCTAATTTGATGAATCCAATTTATGAGTAGTATGTGATTGATAAGAATCAGAATTATTAAAAAGTATAACAGCATCTGGAGGTATATCAGAAAAGGATTCTAAGAAACACATAAAATCAAATAACGAAGCAAATATATTAACATTGTTTGAAATAAGTGTTTTTTGTAGTAAATGCAGTACAGCTTCTATTTTGACTGAATTAATAAAAAAAAATACCGATTAAAGTATTCTATTTTTGATACAACGAATTTTGAATATTGCGAAACTTTGAGTGCTCTTAGTTGTATTCGTAATATAATAAATGTATATCTTAATCATATCAAACGAAGATGTAAATGAAATAAAATCAAAACAATGATATAATAAAGCAATTAAAAGGAATAGAAGTACAGTCTAACCTCGCTATAAGGAACCTGAGATGGTTGTTGCGAACGTTTTTAGTTGTTCGGCTTGAACTATTATTTAACTAATGTTGTTTTATTCATATATAGAGAACAACTAAGAAGTTAATAGCTCATTTATACTGGATTTAAATTACCTTTTTACACGTATAAATGTTACAAAATTTTTAGTCTATGTGATAAGTTCAAATACATATAATTTAATAATATAATTGCTCTAAATTAATAAAGTAACACATATTGTAAAGGAGTGTTTAAAATGAGCCATTTTGCTGAAATGAATAATGACAGTGGCTCCAAAAACAAGAGAGCGAATCGGTTGCACAGAAATACCAACTTTCTCCAAAATGACGGAAATAAAAAACATAAACATCTAAAAAATTCCAAATGACCGAAATAATAAAGATAAACATCTGAAAAATTCCAAATGACGAAAATTGTGAAGACAAACGTCTGAAAAATTCATTAAAGGGAAACAAGCTGTTCCTTATTTCGGGAATGTTTTGAACATTATTAAGCATTTCGATTTAAAATTTCGTTATAGGAAGAAATATAGTTATAGAATCTGTAAATTTTCTTAGCTTATAAGTTATAATGCAAGTTATGTAACATTGCAATCACTGTTTTTTCAATACTTCTACTGAAAAAAAAAATTTTTCACAAATTTTGAAAACAATGAACCAACGTTTACAGTGGATTTTTTGCTGGGTTCACGAAAGGTTCACTATAACGAGGTTCAACTGAGTAACTTAAGTTCTTTCGTAAGTTTTACATTTCCTTTTCTATGTCAGAGAAAACAAAAAAACCTTCAAAAACCGAATTAATTTCTAGATGCGACCTCTGAGAAAAATACCTTAAATGGAGAAGATCAGATCAATGAAGCATGTAATATTATCCATGTTCTCAGAAGGTTTAAGGAAATCCTTTTTTTTTCAAGCTTCTCGTCAAATCGTAATTCCATCTTTCATTTCTTTGTTGCATTTCTTCATAAACGTCAAGAAAAAAAAAGCTAGGCTTTCAAATGCAGAACACAATAATAGCCATGCAAGACAAATGATCGGGCATAGAAGGAGCTATTTTTCTCCCTTCTCATCTAATACGATATATAAAAAAATACCAAACTCCAATTTCCTCCATTTTGGGTCAGTATCAACAAAATTTAAAATCTCTTGCTTAGAATACAGAATCTATCAAAAAAATATATAAACAAAAATAATAACTATGTATACTTGGTTTAAAAAAAGAGAAAAAGCTTTTAAACGTTTATCCACTTGATCTAAGTGCTCAAAAAAATTAATAAATAAAAGAATAAACTTTTAGTCTAATGGTCGGATTTTTACGTACTAGGAGTAAATTTTATTGATTCGTGGACCTAGCCTTAAATATACTAATAAACCAATGTAGACAATTTTTTAAGTTATAAAATCAATACTTTCTTTGCAGAAGCATACATTTCTTCGATAGATTCTTGAACCTTATAATATGGGTCTAAACAGTATCTGGAAAATATGTACCCAATAGGAGAGTGTCTCCTAATTTCGTTTTTTCTGTTTTTCGCCATTTCAAAGAAGTTGTATTTTTAAAATTTAAAATTTTTTTTAAAAAAAACCTTCAAATTTCAATTTTTTTTATTCAAAATTACTTAGATTAACAATTAAAGGATAATGTAAGTCTTGTAGAAAATAACGGTAAAAGCATTTTATTTTTTTATTTTATTTATTTAATTTTTTTTTTTTTTGCATAAAATGGAAGGTAGTCACAAATGCAAATTTTTCTTACTTTCAAACTTCGCAGTATTCAAATTTTGAGTTTGACGTCGCAGATGATGATTTAGTGCCAGCGAATTTGAATTGGCTTTCAACATAATATAAGATAATGCGAAAAGCAATGATCGACATACAATAAGCGAGTTGTTTCGATGAGTGCGATGTCGCAACGAAGTCTAACTAAATCAGAAGCTTGGAGAGTGTTTGGCTGGTTAGAGGGGGCCAAACACAAGCAGAAGTAGCAGAAGCCATTGGAGTTTCACAAAGTGTGATTTCCAAAATCTGCAACCGTTTTGTGGAGCCCTGAAATGAAAACCGAAGATCAGGACTAAGGCGTAGACGTGCAACAACGCCCAATGAAGACCGTTATTTAATGCAAGCTGCTTAGAGACACCGAAATATGAATGCCGCTCTTCCTCAACAACACCTTCACTCGGCTACTGGAGCCACAGTTTCGATACAAACTCTCTAAAACCACCTTCAAGTTGTAGGTCTGTATGCTCACCGATCAATGGTGTGTGTCACGTTAACAGCAGGACACTGTAACGCCCGCAGGAAGTGGGCTACAGAGTATGTGAACAAGAGGAGAAATAAATGGCGCAATATTCTCTTCTATGACGAGTCCCGTTTTTCTGTTCATCCTGATAATAGACATATTTTCATCAGAAGGGAGCGTGGCACTAGAAACAATTCAGCGTTCGTGCACGCAAGTGTGGGATTTTGCGGTAGGAGAGTGATGGCCTATGCTGACATCTCCATTGATGGGCGAAATGGAGCTCTGACTGGTCGCCGAAATAGGGATGAGATCTTGAAACCGTTTGCAGTCCCTTACCCTGAAGCAATTGCAGATGACTTCATGTTAATGGACGAGAATTGCAGGCCACATCGTGCTAACTTGATGAACGAATGGATTGGGCAGCGTGTTCTCCGGACATGAACCCAATCAAGCATGTTTGGGACATTCTAGGTAGGGCAATTGCTGGACTCCTACCGCCCCCAAAAACAGGAAAGAGCTCTTCTGGAGGAGTGGGACAAAGTACTCCAGCCCCTCATTAGTAATCTCGTTGACTGGATGTTTCAAAGGTGTTCAAAATTGCTGGCCATCCAGGCAAAACATATCCTCTACTAAAAACGATTTTCTTTTATGGAAACACCTTTTTCATTTGTTTTTCTCATATGCACAATTTTTTTTTCCTTTCGTACCCAAATGCTCAATAAAACGCTCTTTTTTTCTTCTTTTTTTTGCCTGTTACTACGTCTGTCGATAATGTATCGATCATTCAAACAATTCTCCAGGTGCAAGATCAACCCACAACTTCAATATCCTTAAATTGTTTAGAGCAGTGTAGTTGTAAAATTTTGTATACTTTAAATTTCAAAATTTTTTCCACCATCAATAAATTAAATAATAAAAATAATAGCTAAATACTAAGCAAATATTTTTTGCACCGAATTTTCTTTAGATGAACAAGTTTTAAACTTTTCAGTAAAAACAATTTTATTCCCTTCGTTAGTTTTAGAAAAGGGCAAAATACGCAAGAAATGACGTTTTCATGAAACCTTCGACCGCTCTTCTGCCAAAACTATTGGGACCCTATTTTCCAGATTACTGATACTCCTTAGAATTTAAGGACGAAAATCCTCTAATCCGTCCTAAAAATATAGAAATATATATTTAGAGTAAATATGTTTTTGGAGTCAATATAATTTAATAACATTTCTCTATAGTAAGAAAGACGTTTAAACCAAATCCAAACATTTGCAAACCATTATTCAATTTGACTTATTCGAAAGCTTAGATACAATTTTAAGTTAAATAAGCTTTAATATTCATAGTTTTAACTTGACGATGAAATGGTTCAAAAAGACAACATGGCTTAGCAATATTTCCTTGACTAGAGCAAATTGCATAAGAAAACGGGACCATTTGCTGATGTTCTGTTTTAGTTTTATAAGTGGCAAATATATATGCAAATTTTTCTTACTTTC
>NC_092215.1:10663727-10676906 GCF_043381705.1 Parasteatoda tepidariorum | reverse complement strand
TATATATATTAAGAATTATTTTTCTTCTTTAATTCACCTATATTGAATCAGCAAACTTGATAAAACATCGCTTTTAAATTTTCGTAAAAGTTTTAATGAGTCAACCTTAAAAAAGTATTACATTTGTAACTAATTCATATTTCTTCCATTAGAAGTTGAAAGTGACAAGTGTATACATTACCATGAATGACCGAAATCAAGAGAATGTCGACATTCACCGGTGAAGGTCAGCAATCACATAGTCGATCGGGTGAATGTCCGAAATATTTGTTGGATCCGATTTTATATTAATTTATTTTTTGATATCATTATATTTATTCGATATTTTAATATCTGTCTAGGATAGATTAGGAGAAATATCAGTGTTCGGAGTTCCGATTAAATGCTTACTGGGCAGTGGCACTTGACCTATAAAAAAATCGTGCAAGGGCATGCCGGGCGAATGTATACCGGGCAGTTGCTACTGAACTAGACCTAGTATGTATTTCGGACACTTACCAAAGAAACTATGTGATTGTCAACATCCACCGGTGGAAGTCAAGAACTACCAATTTCTTTCACTCACAGTAACATATATATGTCCACACTAGCCCTATCAGCATGTGCAAAATTACCGATGTATTTTTACAGTTAAATTGCAATACACAAAATCTAATATATACCGTAAAACAGCTTCAAAAATCCTCTAGTTCTGTAGAAGAGCTGCGGTTTATTTTCAAGTAACCTCTTTTTTCGACATATTTAATTTTCGACTATCAAAATATGGAGGGCTTCTGCAATCTGGAAAATAAAGTCCTTATAATTTAGTCAAGAGATAGGTCGAAAGTTTGGGTCCTTTTTTTGCAAATTTCACCATAAATCGTTAATATTTTAAGTGATTCAATAAGCTTTTGATCACAGTTATGAATTTAGTTTAACCAAATATGTATGTCAAAAATATAATCGGGAAAATAAATGGCTGAAAAATTCCTAAAATTTAATTTTGAAAAACACTTCACAAAATGTTAAATTTCGCTGAAAATCATCAAAATTTAAATGTTATATTTAAAGTTCGATCTTTTATTAATTAAAAAATTTGAAATGACAAACAAACAACTCGCGCAAATCTATTTCCGAGCCAATCCGAGATGACAAACAAATTAAATGAGATTCTGTACTTCAGTAAGAACTCACCTTAAACACATTCCTCAACTCTCTATTTCCTCTTTAATTTCGTATTTTGTAATCTGGCAACTTGGTTAAAAAAAGTATTTTTAAATCATTTTCATAAGAATTTTTCTTTTTTTCTTTTAAAATTTTTTTTTCTTCTTCATTTCTTTCTTTTTTTGGTATTTTTATCCTATAATATGGGCTCTATATACTTGCAGCTAATGCGCATTTAACAATTTTATTTTAGAATGTCCACTACTTTTGTTGTAAAGTAGTTGCCACCATTTTTAATGTTAAGATACACAGAAATTAAAAATAATATATATTCATTGTTAATTTCAATGCATATTAAATAAATGCATGCAAAAGTATTGAGCATTCAAGTGAAAGTAATGAACTTTCAATGTTCATAAAAGTAATGAATATTCAATGTACATAAAAGTAATGAGCATTCAAGTGTTTCACCTCACCGGGAGCTATCTTGGTTCTTGATGAAATGAAACATTCAGTGAAACAACACTTTAGTGTTAAGTAGTCGCCACCATTTTCGACGTTTTGGTTCTCGTTTTACTGTTCTATTGTAAAGTGCTCGACTTCGTTTGCAGGTCATCGGACTACCAAAGCGGGGTAGTCATCTGCTCTGCAGAGGATTCAAATTATGATGTCATGTCTTAGAATCATCTTATGGGATTTTTCCCAAATCGTCGTCAATATCCTTCTCTGCAGCTCTACTGCGACGAATATAAGCTTTTATTACTAATATTATATTTTATTTATTTAGTTACTTTTATATTTTCCAATCGAGTTGATTCAACAGTTTCTAAGAAATAAAAAATTCAAAAATATGACTTTTAATAGCAGTTTTTGCATTGAAGTTTCATTTGAAAAATTCCGGAAGATAAGATGCTGATGTATGTTGCATATAAAGAATTATTTGATATATGTTGCCGTTATTTAAACTGTCTGACATATTATGCTTGACTCCATTATTACATGATGCATTATATTTTCTAAAAAGCAATCATTACAGTTAAAACTGAAAACATTCCTGATTTTTTACCTTCATATATTTTGAAATATTTATTTCTAATAACTTTCTCATATGTATCATTAACACGTTGAATGCCACACTAATTTTACATGACTTGTCTGTCTGGCCAAAATGATTTTTGTGTGCTCTATATTGCATAAATTTTTTCAAACCATTTTAGTAACGATAATGATGTAAAAAAATTAAAAGCATTAAAAATTTGCTCGAATTATGTGTTTCTAATAATCTTGGCATCACCGGTGACCACCGTGGCACTACGAACAAACTCAGTGTCGGTCACCGGTGATCCCCATCTCAACGTGTTAATTATTTTCCTCAAATAAGAACATTGTTTAAAATGTCTATAATCGCAAATCAAAAAATATTTCATTAAAGTACCGCTAGTACATGTAAAATTCATTTTTGAAAATGTTTAAGGAAGAAAACTTTTAAAAAAAAATTAATAAATAAATAAATGAAAATCAATGAAGCCTGTTTTTTCAGCATGAGCACTTTATACAAAATCATGCAACTCGATTTGAATGGGAAATAAACAACTCCAATAAACTGACTCGAATGAATAAAAATATAAATTATTAATTACCGATTTTAAGAACTTCTTATTTCATAATCTTCTAATTAAAATATTTGCAATCCAAACGAAAGATTTGTTCCTCTTTTTTGCTAAGAAGAAAAAAAAACATATTTTTAAATTAACACCGGATTAGTTTAAGAAAGATGGTAACAAGGGAGAAAAACAGAAATAATTGGTGAATCAAAGGAACTATTTCTGAGAAATATCCTTTTGTTGATGAAATTGAATGAGTTAGTTAAAAAAAATACATATATATATATGTATTTCGAAACTTTTATTGCGGATTAAAGAAACTAATTGCAATAAAAAAGGGATACCACTTTCCAGCACTTATGATATTTCTTCTTTCGCATTCACTCATTAAAAGACAAAGAATTAATTACACTGACTGATTCTTTTATTTCTTTTTTTTAATTCTTCAAACTTGGATTTAAAAATATAGAAAAATGGAGAAAAAAATAATTTATACATACACAGGATTACGCATCTAATAAGGGCTAATTCCATGAACCACCTAGATAAGCATATATGTATTTTATTTCTGTAAATAAAAATAAATAAATATTTTGAAGCACAAAACATTTTAAATTTACTGGATAGTATTTGTTATTTTCTACAAAAAAAAACTTTTCATCCTCTAAAAGCACAATAATTATATTTTTCTACCACGAACCACCTAGATAAGTATATATATATATGTATATATATACATATATATATATATATTATCTCTGTAAATGAAAATAAATAAATATTTTGAAGCACAAAACATTCTAAATTTACTGAATAGTATTTGTTATTTTCTATAAAAAAAAAAAAACTTTTCATCTTCTAAAAACACAAAAATTATATTTTTCAACCACGAACCACCTAGATAAGTATATATATATATTATCTCCGTAAATAAAAATAAATAAATATTTTGAAGTACAAAACACTCTAAATTTACTGGATAGTATTTGTTATTTTCTACAAAAAAAAACTTTTCTTCTTCTAAAAACACAAAAACTATATTTTTCTACGCATTTGAACTAAAAATTTTATTGTTATATTTTTATTGTTTATTGCAACATTTAAATTTAAAATGTATCTGAATTTTTTCTTTCGATTCTTTTTTATTCGTATTATTTTTTTATTTATTATTTTATTTTCATCATTATTTGCAGTTTCACAACCAGAGGCGTGGTAAGAGGAAGTGACTGCACTGTAAAAAATTCCTTATCAAATTACGGTAAAAAATACAGTCACTCAGGCAGCGTACTTTTTACCTTAAAATGTTACTGAACAAAAAATCTGATATACTGCAATTTTTGCTGTAAAATCGCCGAACCACTCTAATTAAATAAATATTACTGTAAAAATTACGGTACTTTATTCTACGGAAAAAGACGGATTATACAACACTATAAATTTACGGATGATGCATGCTTTACACCAGTGCTTTACTGGTACTTGATACCGGTGTTTTCACACCGTAATTTAACCCGAAATTCTTTATATTTGTTTTATCAAAATTATTACGATCATTCTCTTTCTACCCTTTACTTTATGATAAAATAAATTCGTTTTATTATTTATTAATTAAAATTTATTTATTGACTAAAAGGCAATAAAATGTCCAAAAAGGCAATAAATGTTAAACCTAGTTCAAATTAGTCTCAGTATTCTCACGCATATGTTTGATTTACAAACTCATTTTATTTTAAGAATTTAGTGAACATCTGTAATCTATATTACTGATTCTTAGTTTATATTGTTTTGTCTACAGATTCTTATGAATATCGTATTTTACTATACTCTTTAAATTTTAGTTTATTGAATACAAACATGGTGGTTGGTGGTGTCTACTCTGCACTAAGTAGTGAACATTCTAGGTGTTTCATAGCACCAGGAACTGTCCTCAGGCTTTGGTGTAGTGGAACACTTAGAGGAACACCACTTTGGTGTGAAGTAATTGCCTCCATTTTCGCTGTTCGGATACGCGAAAATTTTTAACAGCTTTGTTCAAATTCATCTTAATACTCTCTCTGTGCTGTGAGTAAGTTAGATTATTAAACTAATTTAAATTTACAATTAATATTTACATAGCAAAAAATTTTGTGGTATAGTGTCCACTATTCTTCGTGTTGATTTAAACTATTTTTTTTAATGACTTTATTGCAAAAAACATTTCGTTTAAAAGGCAATCACCTTTTTATTCACTTTTTCACTATTATAGTTTTATTTATTATAGTTTTATTTTTTCGACGGATCCGGATTTCTGACTCCCAAAATATAGGGGGTAGCCGCAATCTGGGAAATATGATCCCCATAGTTTGATCAGGAGAACGCTCCGAAGTTTGAACCCCTTAATGTTAATTTTACTTCCGGCGTATTTGGCTATATGTCAAGAACTTTTAAAAAGAATTGGAAAAATGTTTGCCCACAATTACAAAATTCATTTATCCAAAGATAATTCCATGCAAAAAGTAACTTTTAGTAAATATTCATTATTTTTTATTACTTCATTTAAGAATGGCCGAAAAATTTTTGAATTGTAAGAAATACAATTTCTTGCATCATTTTGAAGAATGTAATTTTGCATGGCAAATTCAAAATTTGAGTGAAGTCGGTCGAATTTGAAAAGAATTAAATGAAAGAAATTGAATTGAATTTCAAAAAAGTCATATACTTAAAATTCGACTTCTCAGGAACTATTCAACCAATTAATTCAAATTTTGTATTTTCCTAATAAAATTACATTCTTTAAAATGATGCAAAAGATCTCATGCCTTACAATTCAAAATATTTTCCGTCCATTCTTAAATGAAATAATAAAGAAAAACAATAAATATTTACTGAAAGTTATTTTTTGAATTAATTTCTTTGAATAAACAAATTTCGTGATCGTGTGTAAAATGTTAATGTCGCTTACAATATTCTCGAGATATAACGAAATACGCATGACCAAACTATAGGGACCATATTTTCCAGATTGCACTTACTCCCTATATTTTGAGGGTCAGAATTCCAAATCCATCGGGAAAAAAAGTATGTTTTTTCAAAGAAAGTATGTTTTCGTGTCTGATTTCGTAACTTAAAATATCGTCTGCACTTAATAATTAGCTTATTTGAGGTTCCTCCCCTCGAACCATTAAGTTGTGTCCTAGAATTATTTTGCACAATTTAATTGATTTTTAATATCAAAACAAAACAAAAACTTTTTTATTCCATTCCTATCATGAATTTTCCTATTAAATATTTCTGAACTTTCCACGCATTCCTGTTTAAGAATTATGTAAATGGCATTTTTAAATTTTATTAAATATTTCTTATAAACTTTTAAATGCATTGGTCAGTGGTCAGATATGGTTGATTCCATAAATAAATAAGTTATATTCACGAAGCAAAATAATAACTATATTCTGACATAATACACAAAACATACATCTTTTAAAACGTTTTTCAGTGCAGTTTATTGTGTTATTCATCAACTAGTTCAAAATTGAATTCCCAAAATACTTCTTGGTTAATTTTTTTTTTAAAATAAAGTCTTTTTAACTAATTGACTGATTTTAAATACGATCTAATTCGGATGAGTATTCTTAATTTCGATGAGTTTTAGAAAAATTAACATTTATTGAAGAGAAATTTTAATTAAATATTAAAAATTTAAGCCATGAATTAGCCCGAAACGGTGTGGTACATGGTAAAAATCAATTTAAAGAGCAAAAAAAAGTTGTGTTTATAAATTCATTAATTATTTAAACATACAACTAGCTCAATCATTTTGTATAGAATTTAATTACATTAATTGGATGTTCATTGTTTCTTATCAGATTTTGTAAAAGTTTGTCTGGTTGGTTTTTGAATAAATAAAAAATTACTACAAATTCCCTTAATTTTTTGTATTTGATTAAAAATAGTATTTAAATAAATTTTTCTAGAAAAAATAGAGTTCCATGTAATTATATAATTTGTAAGAATTATTTATGTTTTTTAAAGTTTCAATCATATTCGGCAATGTCAATCATATGTTCATTAATCCTAAATTTTCATTGATGTCATTATAATTAAAAATAGCTCTACCAAGAGTTTTATTACATTTATAGCTGTCATTTATGTTAAATTTATGCTAAAATTGAATTTTTTGATAAATGTAAAAACATTATTTCTGGCAATGTAAATATTGCAAAAAATTTAGAACTTAGAAATTTCGTGTTAAAATTTCCAAAATTTAGAACCATTTACCATAGACCAATTAATAAAATTCTAAACAGCTTTCTGAATTATCTCAATAATTTTTGTCTAAGGATTTCGAAGTGATTATCTTTACTTTTAGGTACGCTTACAGAATGGAAATGGGTTTTTGAATATTGGTTTAAAAGCTCTGTCTTCAAAGGAACTATTAATAACTGTAACAATTCAAGAAGTTGTTCTTAAGTTGATCTCACTATTAATCAACTGAACTATTAATCAAATGAATTTTGTAACAAACCTCACAGACAAAGCTAACAACAACTATGCAATCTTCTGTAAAAAAAAAAAAAAAAGAAAGAAAGAATCTATGTTGAACTCTTAAATAGGGAATTAATAAATCGTAAAAATTTCAAGCTTAGTAATTTAGACAGTAATATTATAATAAAAAACATTTAAGCTTCATATAAGAAGTTAAAAATTTAAATTAGTAATATGCAATTTCCTTTCCTAATTATCAGGCTAAAATTTCATAAAATTCCGATCAAGTTTACATACCCAATGACTAATACATGCTGAACTTAGCCATTCATTATTTTTGCTAACTCCTTAAATAAAAGTACTAACAATATTATTAAAGAAGGTTTTGATGGATTATCACGAATAATCAGCATATTTTTGATTTAGTGAAACGAAATTATTCTAAAATCTCTTTAAGATTATTCCACTTTTTAATCTAAAAGATGTTCTTTTGAGTTATTACTATGTTTATAAAGAAAAAAAATAACAGCGAATTTGATAACTGGGAAAATCTAACTAATATATGTATATATATATATTTCTAATAATTATTTTTATGATAAGAAGCATTTTTTTATTCGAATAGATGGAATACCACAATTTGTTATTTTTTTGTCACTTCTGGCAAACTTATTCTATTTTGAAAAAAATTATACTCTAAATATAAAATTTGTATTTAAATTTAATGATAATTTAATTATCTTTAACTTTCAAAATTATATAACTATGTTAAGTAATATTTACCTCCGAAGAATTAATTTTGCTTCGTAATCATGACGATAATATTATTTTAATTTTTTTGGATCCAAGTATTAGAAAAGAAGAAAATATTTGCATTGTTAGCATATACATTGAAAGGAACGATTTTCAGTTTAATATAAATAAACTATTTACATGAAATTCCAATGTTCAAAAAAGAAAATTTAAATACTGTTTCTAATCAAATAAATAGAATTAAAAGAATTTGGAGTAATATTTATTTATTCAAAAATCAAATAGACAATCTCTTCTGATGAAAATATTTGATATCTAACTTATGTAATTAAATTCTATGCAAAATTATTAAGTTAATTGCATGTTAAAATAATTAAGAAAGTTATTTACATAGAAAAATCTTTCTAATACATCTAAAATAATTTCTTTCCATGTTCAAGTCCAATTCGGGCAAACCATAGCAAAAAATCTTACAATATTCAATTAAAAATCTTTGAATAAATGTTAATAACTTCTTTGAAATCATCAAAAGTAAAATGTTAGAATTAAAATTCGACCTTTGAATTATCCAATATAACATACAATTACCTATACGTAAATCCAGTTTCGGGTCAATCCAAGGAAACAGACAAATCAAATACGGTTCCATACTTCAGTAAGAAAGCGCATTAAAAAATGGCACTACCCTCTATTTACACTTTAATTTCATATTTTGTAATCCGTTAACTATGTTACGAAAATATTTTTGTCCCGCAGTGGACTGATCGTTAAGACACGGTTCCCATCAGATCACCGAAGTCAAGCATCACTGACTGCGGTCAGTGTGCGGGTGGGTGACCACTTGGATCAGTCTGCGTAGGGACCGAGGGTGTGTGGTATTGGTTCTCGTTAAACTGTGCTACCGTAAAGTGCTCGACTTCGCGTGCAGGTCGTCGGGCTACCGAAGCGGGGGTGCCATCCCCTCTGCAGAGGATCAAAATTGTGATGGCATGTCTTCGGATCATCCTCAGGGATGTTTCCCAGACCGTCGCCAATAGCCCATTGTGCAGCTCTAGTGCGACGTAAATGAACAACAACGAAAACATTTTTAAATTATTTTAGAAAGAGGTCAGAAAGTGCATGGACGTCTGTTCTCAATCCTCGTTTTATGTGTTGCATTTAAGTTCGTGTTTTGTTTTTATTGAAGTTTGAATTTTTGTTTTATTTTAAATTTTTACTCAATTCTACCTTTTTTTTTTTTTTTTTTTTTTTTTTTTTTTTTTTTTTTTTTTTTTTTTTTTTTTTNTTTTTTTTTTTTTTTTTTACTTGATATGTTTTATTTTCGATTCGATTTCTTGTTTTTTTTCTTTTTTGTGCCCCTCACAATATTGTATTGATTGATATATTTTGCTTTGGCTGTATTAATATATTATCAGAAAGGACTATTTTATGGATCTAATCAAGTGAGCTGATTAACCCATAATTATAATCAAGATTATATCCTTTCGCTGTTTTGTTTTCTGGCTTTATTAATTTTTTTAAAACTTTAATTATTTTCTTGAACTTCTTTTTCTTCTTCTCACTTTTAAAAAATGTTTTTCCGTTTTTTATTTCTTTCCTTGTTCTCTCTCTATTTTTATCCTATAATTTGTGTCCCATATAACGCTTTTTTCTCTAACAGTTATTCACCGAAACGCTTCCACATGAATGAATCTAGAGAGTCGTTTGATAAAGTCCTGTACTGCAATCATGTTTCTTTTTTCATCTTTTCAATTTACTTTTCTCTTTCAATTGCATATGATTCTCAAATCTTTTTACAAATTTATACTCATAATGTAAGCAGAAAATTCGAATTTTACAGCTTTTTTTCGTAAAACTTGACGAACTCGAAACAAACTCGAGAGTTAACAAAAAGTTTTAAACTAAACAATGTAAAACATCATAAAGATATTTTCTTAATTTATCTTCCAGTTTGAAACTCAATAATCTCTATAACAAAATATACACTGACAATTTTTTTTTCAATTAAAAAATGTTTTCGAAAAGAAAAGGATCGATTACTTTATACCAAACAATTTTTTTATAAGAAATATTTTTACACTTTTTTGGGTTTTTTTTAAATAAAACTAATTATAATATTATATTTAATAAAACTAATTATGATACTGCATATAGTTTTTTGTTAACTTTGATCTAAGAAAAATTTTTAATTGCGGAGTCTAAAGAATTTGATCTAGCTAAATTGTTAAATCCTTTAATTAAAAATTAAAAATTGTTAAAATCGTTAATTAAAATTGTTAAATCGTTTGGTTAAAAGAGGAAACGAGTTTTTCTTGATCACATGAAAACTATTTAGAAAAATATTTTAATTATTAAAAAAAAATATTTCTCAAATGAATATAATGACAATAATTTAAATTATAACTTATCACAAACTTAATTTATTATATTTGAATATGTTTGAGCTTATTGTTAAATTCTTGTATATTGTTGAAATCATTGAATTATTGCATTAATTAAAAAACTTGTAAATAGAAGTTTTATTTTGATTCATAAGCTCTAATACCAAATTTGTTTAGCTAAGACGAAAATTTAACTAAATAGACGGGTTAATTAATTTAATATATTAATTTAATATATTAATTTAATATATTAATTTAATATACTAATTTTATATTATCATTTATAATAGTTATGTATATTTAATAATATTTTCCTAGTACAGGAATATTCAATAAATAATTTTTTGATAAGATGTTTGTAAATGTACGAGATAAGGCATTGATATCCAGCTTTTTCTCTTGGTTTTGCACAAGTTCAATATTTTGTATAAATATATATATATATATATATATATATATATAGATTTTTTGAATTCCTTTCTTCAATTGTGAAAAGTTTTAACAAGTATGAATAAGTATATGTTGAAGTTTGCGTCCCGCTTAACTAAGTACGGATTCAGCATGAAATCCTATCATCGAATGGTATGCACATTTTTTACCACTGCAAAATATAAACCTCAATTTGATACAATCTATTTCAAAACAACAATAGTCTTTGAACAAATATGGTGAATTCGAGAGATCTAGCTTCCTTACTAGTCTGAACTTCCTTTTTAGAGAACATTTTTATTTTTTGGAAGCGGATAAGACAGATGTTACTATTTGGTACGCGCAGATAGATAGTAGACAGAGTGAAAAAGAAACCACCTATATCTATCTTAGTAAATGGGGCCGAGTTCTGTTCTTCTATTCAATACATTACTGTAGCAGATTTTATTTTCAAACTGTACAAGATTTCATTGGAAAGGATAAGGAAAATAAATTTGTTTTGTTCCTTTTTATCTTCTACGCAACCAGTCTTTTGTTTTATTTTTTATAAAGGAAGATACTTAGGCTATTGTTTAAAAGGGAGATTCGAGAAAATCGACCATCTGGCCCGCTAGCGCCCTCTTCTTTTTCTTTGGGATACTACTGCTAATGGCTACTGCATTTTATTCATTCGTTTGGTCAAAGTCTCTTTACTTTTCGAAAAGTAAACCGATCTATTTTTGTTGGTGAATATTTCTAAGCAGAACAAGATTTGGAAGGAATATTTTAAAGAACAATTGATTATTTTATTCGAGATTGTAGAAATCTGTGTTAAAATAATCAATCAAAGAGCTTTGAATTTGCATTCGAAAATCGTTATGTTTTTTAAACTCTGACTATTTATTTATCGTAATAGAAAAGAAGTAAGCAGCCCCACACTATTGAACAAAAAATAAAGTTTTTTAAGCGAGTATTACATAAAATAGTTTAAGACTTAAAAAAATAAAGAGAGAAAGAATTTAAGAGGGAAGGAAGAAAATCAAACTATAGACTTTTTCTCTCTCTAAATTATCTCCTTGATTTTAAGGAAATAAAATTTCATTACGAAAAATCGAAGAATTCTACAAAACTTTTTAAAAGGAGTTGACATATTTATGAGCATCAGTGAGAAATCTGTATTTCTTCCAGAATATTTTGATTTTATCCCTGATCCAGAATAATATTTTATGGTAGGCATAAATGTGTATTTTCCTCTTGCAACTACACAAAAAAAATTATTTTGCTTAAAATGACAGAAGACAGAATAATGATGTTAATGAATACTGATTCGTCTCAATAGGGAAAAAAAAAAATTTTTTTTTGTATTGCTTAAATTTCAAGACGACTTAGTATATACACTGAGAGGCCAAATTATTATGACCACCCCTTTAGTACGCTGTTGGGTCACCTTTTGCGCATATTACTGCCTTAATTCGTCTGGGCATGGACTCTATGAAATACTGGTAGGTGATAGAAGGTATGCCAGACCATGCTCGCTGAACTGCCCTTGCCAATTCCTGCAAATTTGATGGTACTTGATCCATCTGTCTGAGCGCCCGTTCAATTTCATCCCACAAATTCTCAATTGGAGTGAGATCTGGGGATTGTGCTGGCCAACGAAGCAAGTTAAATTCTCCGTCATGCTCTTCGAACCATCTGAGGACAATGCCAGCTCTATGAAAAGGAGCGTTGTCCTGCTGGAAGTATCCTTCCCCTCCAGAGTACACCATTGACAAAAACGGATGTATTTGATCTGCGATGATACTTAAATACCCTTGGGCATTAAGGCGTTGTGGTACAGGAATTAAAAGAACCATTCAATACCAAAAGAACATTCCCCATACCATAACGTTGCCACCACCAGCTTGAAGTGCCGTGGCAATGCAGTAGGGGTCCATGCTTTCGTGCTGTTTTCTCCATATTCTTATCCTGCCATCTGCGCGATGCATTTGAAATCGTGATTCATCAGACCACATGACCCTCTTCCAGTCATCTACTGTCCAATGTTTGTGCTCATTTCCAAATTGGAGACGTCTGCTCTTATTTAAAGCAGGCAGTAGAGGCTTACGAACAGGTCGTCTGCTTCCATACCCTATACGGCGCAATGTGCGTCGAACAGTCCGTTCAGAGCCGTTCACAGTTGCTCCTTGAATAAGATCACTTGCAATTTGTCGCACTGTTGCTCTCCTACTGCGCTGCACAACCCTGACCAGCCTTCTTTCTGATCGAGCATTCAGTACCCTGTGACGACCACAAGTCTGACGTTGAGATCCGGTTTTTTGCTTGATTGTCCATTCTTTGTACACATTAACAACTGCTGCTCTAGAACACTTCACAAGTGCAGCCGTTTTGCTGATACTCGTTCCGACACATCTCGCACCCACAAT
>NC_092215.1:10592467-10663598 GCF_043381705.1 Parasteatoda tepidariorum | reverse complement strand
CAGTCAAATAAAACAAAACAAATATATATAGTAACAATTTTAATAAGGGCAAGGTAAATTCTTTTTTCTCAAGTAACAATTTAAGTATGGTCCCCCCTCAATAAATTTTATCTGACGAAGTCAATGCTTAAAAGAGAGATTGATTTACACGATTAATCTGAGACAATTAAGAATTTAAAATGCTGAATTCGCAAACCAGACAACTCTATTTTTGCTGTAGCACGTTTAGAATCCATACTGAACCTGTTACTGAAAATCTAAAAAATGCACAAATATTGAAGTCAAATTAAATGCAAGACACGATATTATGATGTGGCATAAAAGCATCAATACGCGGAATCTTTGAGACACGTGACCAAAAATGTATTAGTGGTAATGGATGGAAAAATTTACCAATATGATATTTGCATAAAAGCGAAATAACAAGAAATGTCCTCCGAGATCTACTAATAATCGATAGTTGCATATGAATCTTTGGGAGAGTACAGATTGGATTATAATTTGGTGGTGCCAAATATGTTCTTAATATAACTGGTGATTATTTTCGAGATTTGTTCCCGTTTATGCTCCCAAGAAAAATGTTTTGATTATTTTTGTACATCCAAAGCACAAGTTGAAAATATAATGGATAGAGAGATTAAAGCTGTCCTCACAGATAATTGCATGAAATTTTGTTCTGCGAAGTTTGAAGATTCCTTATCCGGTATAAAGATGAGAAGTACAAATGCTCCAAAAAAAGAATGATATTGCTGAAACAGAACAGGATGAAGTACTATAATGTTTGAAGCTGAATTACCAAAAAGTTTGTGGGCAGAATTACAGCCAACTCATTTATTTATTTGAAGAACAGATTTCTACACAAGAATACTAATAATGAAATTCCATGGCATGGTCGTAAATGCTTTATTTGACACTTAACGTAAATGCTTCATTTTACTCTATTTGGTACTTAGTAATATTATCCCTATTTATCCCTTTTAC
Organism: Parasteatoda tepidariorum; assembly: GCF_043381705.1. Taxonomy (NCBI): domain Eukaryota; kingdom Metazoa; phylum Arthropoda; class Arachnida; order Araneae; family Theridiidae; genus Parasteatoda; species Parasteatoda tepidariorum. Next base: position 10,662,617 of record NC_092215.1, on the reverse strand, counting down.
ATTTTCCCTTCGCTTACTTTTTGACTTATAACTCAGTTAAATGCATGCTTTTGCTGATAGTATGTGACAGTGACAAGTATAGTCTTTATTATTTTGTTTTCTTCATTTACAGATAGATAATTGATGCTCTTTCTTTTAGTTTTACACATTAAAGTGCATTTACTTTTAAACTAGTCTTATCTCATTTATTTATCCCATTGCATCAGCGGAAAATAACAGTAACTATTAGTTGCTAACTAACATTACTAATAACAGTAACTATTAGGAACTAACAAACTAATCTCCGAGCAATTCATTGGTGTTTTAAAAAAAAGAATTTTTGTCAAAAGTCATAAATCTAATCATTTTTTTAAAAATAAAAATACAATATTTTTATTACAATGCGCAAGAGTTTATTAAAAAAATGTGAATATCAAAAATTACGCGTTACAAATATTATGCTCTTAGCTACCCCACAATTACATGAGATTGCCGTTAAATCACTGCTCATGGTGTCCCATGAAGATCACCATTTATATACATTTTTAGGATCTTTATCAAAAATTAAAACAAAACACAAGTGGTGAGTTAAGGCTATCGAAATCCGACAAATTATCGTAAAAGGAAGGCGAGTGTAATGATCAACGAGACAGATTTAATTGTGCGAAAAAATGCGCACATTTTTCTAAAATTACATATTACATATTCTAAATTACACATTAACAACGATTTATACGGAACTCATTGGTATCATATAAAAATACTAGTCTTTGCACTAACTGTACACTTTCTAAAAGTATAGCTTATAACACACAAAACAAGAAATATCAAAACAGTTGTTTTCTTCTAGAGTAAAAGAAATATATATATTTTCTAAAATTAATCTTAATTTTAAAATTACTCTAAAAACAATAGAATAAGAAAAAAAGTCTAATGAAAGCAGTGATGGGGAAACATCCTTGTCGTTTTTTATTTATTTTTTTCTTTTCGATTAAACTAATGCCTAGTAGCCATATTGAAAGCCTATCCTTTCAACACATATGTTACGGAGAGCAATAGTTGTCGAAAACAGATGAGCTTCTCTCTAAGAAAAGCAAAAACATAAATTCAATTTTAAAAAAAGAAAATAATAAAATGCGTCTTAAGTGAGAAACGCATTACAGGCTTAAATGATTAACGATTTTTCCTCATCTCATTAAATAAAAAAAAATCCTCATGCAATGAAAGGAATGAAATGTAATTAATTCACTTAAAAGAAAATGAGTTGGTTTCTTTTTTTTCTAGTTTTTTATGTTTATTCTAACGTCAAAAAACATTTTTTTTTCAATTATTGTAGCAAAAAAAAATTTCGATATATTAAGGCTTATTAAAAAATATTCTTCAAAAATAACATTAACTAAATAGCTATGATAAGATTCATTTTAATGCTCTAAGAATAAGTAAAATGAATGTATAACAGATTGTTATTTTAATTAATTATAATGTTAAAAATTATTTTGCTTTCTTGGATTGATGAGATATGATGGGTTGTGTAGTGAAACTCCATAAAGTCTGATTGAACCAGTCAATTAAAACTAAACAATAAATAGTTGAGAAATGTCGTGAGAAAGGGAAATGGGCAATGTATTCAAAAGGATTGTTTCAATTCTTATTGCTCAAAGAGTAATTAGATTGAATAAATAACAGATTGTTATTTCGATTAATTATAGCTTTGAAAAAGATTTTGTTTGTCTGAATTACGGAGTTATAATGGGTTGTGTATATTACGTAGTAAAACTCTATAAAGCCTGATTGAATCAGTCAAATAAAACAAAACAATAAATAGTAACAATACATCTTCGGAAAAGGAAATTGCATTGTACTGAAAAGAGTATGGATTCTTTTAATTTAAGAGTAAGTAAATAGAATAAAAGAGATTGCTATTTCAATTAAAGGAAGCTTTAAAAAAGATTTTGTTTGCTTGAATTGAGTTATGATGGTTTGTGTACTAAACGTAAAGTTTAATTGAAGTAAGCAATTAAAATAAAACAATAAATTGTGGCAAAATATCTTTAGTAAATGTGAAAAGGATTGTATCAATTCCACAATTCATTTTGAAATAAACACCTATTATTGCACTTAAATTGAACTGTGCTTTTACCATTAATTTGTAAATCAATTTAACTTTATCTAAAAGTATTAAAAGAAAAAAAACTGAGCGTAACACTCACAAATGGCAAACTTTATACTTCATTCATGTCGTGAAATTAATTTCCTAAAATCAATTAATGGTTCACGACCATTTAAAATTTATAAAATACAAAAGAGTAATATGGTGAAATTATGTACAATTTTATGTACTAATCTCAATTAAAAAACTTCTTAGTATATCACACTCATTTTCCTTCACACATAACACAAATTGAGAGATTTACCATGCGTTAATCTGTTTTCTGAATTCAGCTCCGGTTTTAGAATCTTGTTATTGTTTACACCAAATTCCCCATTCATAGATTTTTGTATATCTAATTTCGCTATTAAGCGTAATTTTTTTAAACAGACAGTGCACGGTTATACTGCAGAAAAAAAATTTGTGTGTTACCATACAAATCTCGAAACATAATTCTGACAAAGAATGTTTGGGACTACCTTGACAAACAAGCTTTGAATTCTCCTCCATGATTGCTACATGAGCTAATACAAAGTTCTTTCTGTGTCTGGTCTTCCATTTTGCCTTCCTTCGGACAACTTAATTAGTAGGTTGAAAAGCAGAAGCTAGCAATATATTGCAGTTAAGGATGGGTAACTTTGATCAGCGATAGTTGAAGTAAACATAAAACTTTGCTGCTTATAACCAACTTTGCCTACAACCTTTAAAAAGTTGATTGGTATGAAAGTTTCGAGCTAAATTGCTTACTTAAGATTGAAACCAATTTCGTGTAAAGATATATCATTCTGCAGAATTATTCTAATTTAGGAAATAAATAGCATCAAGTGTATTACATTTGTAATCAATTCAAATTTCTTCAATAGGGCCAGTGTGGACATGTCCACGCTAGCCAAAGGAGGACTTGTGTTTGTTAATGCGTAATGCTGGTTAATTGAAACTCTACAGAGCAAAAGTTAATATCAAAATAAGTATAAAAAACGGTATAATTTATAGCATACTATCCCCTTTTGTTAAAATTCTGAAAATGAAATGCGTTAATAAAAGAGTAAAGAGAAAATTTGAAAGTTACTTTCGCACCTTAAAAATCTTCTTTAACGAATCTCTACTGAAGTAATCACAGTGTGATTATGCAACTGCACATCAGTGTTGTCAATCTCATAGAGGAAACTTTACCAATAAATAAAAAAATTTTATTCAAGATGTCCAACTCTAGCACTATGTCCACTTTCCCGAACTGCTAATGATGAAGCATTTGTATTATAATTTGATTCTTTTTGAAAATGTCACTTAGCCGGTTCTTCCTTTTTTATTGACTTCAAATATCATTTTCTTTATCAAACACTGAATTCTAATATCTAGTGAATAATAATTTTATTTTTAAAAATAACTTTCCTGAACTATAAAAGTTGTTTTTCCATTTAAATTTTAAAAATCCTCCGACACAATCTAGTATATATCTAGATATTGATCTAATATCTAGTGAATAATAATTTTATTTTTAAAAATGACTTTTCAGAAGCATAAAAAGTTGTTTTTCCTCTTAAATTTTAAAAATCCTCCGACACAATCTAGTATATATCTAGATATTGATCTAATATCTAGTGAATAATAATTTTATTTTTAAAAATAACTTTTCAGAACTATAAAATTTTGTTTTTCCATTTAAATTTTCAAAATCCTCCGACACAATCTAGTATATATCTAGATATTGATCTAATATCAAGTGAATTATTTTATTTTTAAAAATAACTTTCCTGAACTATAAAAAGTTATTTTTCCATTTGAATTTTAAGAATCCTCCGACACAATCTGTAGTATATATCTAGATATTGATCTAATATCTAGTGAATAATTTTATTTTTAAAAATAACTTTCCTGAACTATAAAAAGTTATTTTTCCATTTGAATTTTAAAAATCCTCCGACACAATCTAGTATATATCTAGATATTGATCTATCTAGTGAATAATAATTTTATTTTTAAAAATAGCTTTTCAGAACTATAAAAATTGTTTTTCCATTTAAATTTTAAAAATCCTCCAGCTCAAGCAGAATTAAAGGACTGCTTTTAATTTATTCTGGCCCCAGAGGTTCCATACTCGTTGATCCTGCCGTGCATCCCTGTCGATAAAATACTGGGGATTCAGCTAATTTCTCCCCCCCCCCCCAGAACACAAAGTAAATGCAATGGACATAGTAGGCCTTTTCTCTTGATGGGCTGCTACGCCATTGAGTTTAGTTTAATTTATAATTGACTCCTTTGAAGTTCAGATCATTTAGCGAAGTAAAAATGATTTAATTGATATTACCGTAAGCTTCTACTTAGATGAAGGCATGAAATTTCAGACAGACAAAATTTTTTCCTCACTACTCTTTAACATTCATGAAAAATATAAACTATTTCTAAAATATTAATAGATGTAGTATGAAGAAAAATAATAATCATTTTCCTTTCCACCAAGTATGATTGTAAGACCTCCAAATCTTGATCGTAAGACACGATTTTCAGAAGATCACCGAAGTCAAGCATCACTGGTTGCAGTCAGTGAGCGATTGGGTGACCATTTTGATCAGCCTGCGAAGTGACGGAGAGTGTGTGGTATTGGTCCCTTTTAAACTGTTCTCTGTAAAGTATTCGACTTAGCATGCAGGTCGTCTGGATACCAAAGCAAGAGAGCCATCCCCTTTGCAGATGATCAAAATTGTAATGGCATGTTTTCGTATCATTATCATGTATGATTCCCAGACTGTCACCAATAGCTTACTCTGCAGCTCTTGCGTGACATAAATAAAGTACTACTAGTTTCCTCCAAATTAAATCATTGGTCATATAGGGTGTTCTCAGAAAGTTGTGGATAATGGGAGAAAACGGAGATCATAATTGGATTATCGGATCGGTCATATTCGGATTAAAGGGTCATCTTTTAATGAATCAGTAAAATAGTGTCAATGGTCTTTATTTATTTTTCTTAATTATTTTTTTTCTTTTTTTTTGGTAGCGCAGTATACTTTATTATTTTTTTTTTCAGTTAATATTCAACGTCGTTCAACAGATTCAACATTTGAAGGATTTATGGTTCAAGCTCTTGATAAAATATCCGGCAGGTACATTGGTCGTTTTTTGGAGGCAGATGGTTTATTTCCTATGGATGAATGCTCAGCAGTGATGCATAGAGATACAAAACAAAAATCCGGTGTTCATTTAGCATGGGTAGCCCCTCTTAACCAAAGAGGAGATGTAATATTCAGGTAAGTTCATCAAGTAAGCAGTTATTTTTACCTCATAACTAAACTTAAATTGGGGTAACTTGATAACCATACTCTTTTCCTATGAATGAATAAACAGTGATGTAGTATGAGAGCAATTTTTTAACCCTAAGTAACTAAAATCGATGTAACTAGATAAGCACTCAAGTAAGCAATTTTTTAACCCCTCATAATGAACAGTGCTTGATTTATCATAGAGAATAAGAGGCCCAGGCCTAAGGACCTGGGCCTCTGGGGGGCCCCTGAATGCTAAAAATAATTCTTCTTTGAGTTTTTGTTAAGAATTGTCAATTAGAGTAAAAAGTGAACAAAACTTTAAATAAATTTAAGCTCTAATTTACTAATATATAGCCATTTTCTTGCGTCATAAATAATTTAAGAGCACCTCATAATTAAAGAACATGTAAATTTAGTTCAAAGTAATGAGCAAGGGTGCTTAGGGCCCCCGCATTTCTTGATCAGGCCTTGCCTGTGAATGAATATTCAGCAGTAATGTATAAACGGTGATAAAGTATGAAAGCAATTTATTAACCCTAATAACTAAAATCAATGTAACTAGGTAAGCAATTTCTTAACCCCTCATAACTTAACTTAAATTGGTGTAACTAGGTAACTTTTCCTATGAATGAATATTCAGCAGTAATGTATAATCAGCGATTGAGTACGAAAGTAATTTTTTGATGAAGTATGAAACCTAAATAACTAAAATCAAATTAACTAGGTAAGCATTCCAATCATGAACTACGTGCTTATTTTTATTTTATTTTCTATTTATGTCAAACAAAATATTGTATTATAATGGAAATACTCTTAAATTTTTATTATCAATTATTCAAATTCTTCAGTATAGAAAAATAATAAAATTTAGCATTTGCGAGTCTTTAAATGTGTTAAAATATTATCGATAATTTCCCGAAATCGTAAAACTGGCAAAAGTCAGGAGTCTTATCTGATGATTAACGAATGTTTAGCTATCGAGGGTAACAAAGGTAACACAGTGATAAATTATGCAAATAAGAAATAACACTAAAATTTTGACGAAATTTATAACTTATTCGACATACAATCATTAAAATTAACAAAAATAATAATAATAATTGGGAAATCGTTCTACCCTAAAAAACATTTCAAACAAAACAAATTAGATTTTGAAATACAGCAGCAGTTCGATATAACGAATGCGGCACATTACAAAAAGTTCGCTATTACGACAAATTTGCAGTTTACCGTCTAAAAGTTAATACTAAAGATACAACATTTGTATTTGGATAATGAGTTAAGAATTACTAGCATTCTGTTATTACAACAGAATTATGTTTAGGGAAATACATTTTTTTTATGCTGTTTTAGTTATGAAAAAAGATTTAAATCGAAAACAATTTTTCTTTATTTCTGGTATCAATACGGAACATCGTTTCTTTCTTGCAATTTTAACCCCTTATTTTTCATCACTAAAGCAATGTGTACTCTACCACAGACTAAGTTATCTTCTTCCTAACATAAGAAAAGTTTCTCTGTTATTTTTCGAAGTCCAGCCGCCCATTTCAAAAGAATTCACTGATAAACAAGCTATAGATATCGGGCATGGCGTTTACCTTTTCTAATGTAGTTAGTTAAGCTGATTTCAAATCTGAAATTCATTTTAATCTATCATGTCAGGATTTTTAGATATTGATAAAAATTAATTTTCACGGAATATCCATAATTAATATCCATAGAATACGGTTTAAATTTTAGTAATTTTAAAGAAATACTGTATAAATTTCAGTAATTTAAATGAAACTTTCTTGCATCTGATACAACTTCACATTTTCACCACCGTCACTAAGAATTTGAACATTTCTCTTAAATGAGTGCATTTTATATTTGAACCAAAGAAAGAAGCTCTTTGGAAAAGAAAAAAAGCTCTAGAAGCAAAGAAAAGGCTTCGGATAAAAAACCCTACTTCAACAATTACATGAGTTTAATGATTTGATTCAGGCTGTGACATGAATTCAATATAATTAAATATTTATTCGAATGTAAATACTATTTCAAAAACTGATTAATAAGCAAAGTTTAATTTTAAGCTTGCGAAAACGAACATTTACTGCATATCCTGATTTTTCTTAATAGTACTTGATACAATTATGTAATATATTTAATATTATTATTATATATAATGTATCAATTGGCGATAGTTTATCAGGCAGCTAATTTTGTGATAAGTTGAAAACATTGACAAAAATTATAAAATGTTTCATTTTAATATAAATTTTTTAAAAAAATAATAAAAACCTGTTGATGAAGCATTAGCATAACACGTTAAGTGTAATTAATGAAATTCAGAAAAACTATTAGAATCCTAAAAATTTTGTTGAATAGTATGAAGTGCGTAAAGTTCCTTCCATAAACTTTAAACGAATCCTTGTTCTTTAGTTGATTTTATTTTTAAAAAAATTTTATTTCATCAAAATAAACATTTCATTACTTTAAATTTGGGCTTAATTCGCTATAGCTCAAATCAAATGGGAAGTAAATTCATACGATTGTTAAAAGTAATTTTCTTTTTCTGATGCTTTTTTTCAAAAGCTTTTTTTTTCTGTGCTATTTTATTTTATTTGGTGTTTTTTCCCACCCGATGCTTTTTTTTTCTTTTTTTTCGTTCACCATTTGCTATTGTGTAGACTTTCAAAATGTACAACACTGAAGTATACCTTAGATTAAGGATGTATTTTCAGTGAGTATAGATTTTATGTGTGCAGTATTTTAAATTAGATATTTCTATACACTACATATATGAGACATAATCTGACTGTTTTCTCAGGTAATGATATGTTCATAGAACTTAATGTAACAGTAAATAGCTCTAGTAAAATACAAAAGGTTGAAAAAGTATGTATATGTAAACTTAATTTTTTCCATTAATCTCTCTTTTCTTGCATTCTTTTTCGGACACGCATCAAAACACTAAAAAATTAACTTTTCTAAAACACTTTTATACAGTAATAGAGCTCATCTGTTACTCCCATTTGTTGAGAATATTAACAAGTTACCGTTCTATTTCAACTTCATAGTCTTATTTTAACATTGGTTTGGTTAACTTAATGTTACTTTATGTTACATTGGTCCGGTTAACTTAATGAATCTCCAAAATAGCACTTAATATAGAAAAAAAAATTTTAAAGATATTTATTGTTACTTTTGCAGTAATTTTTCCTGCTCTTGTAACTAAACAGAATTTTAAAGTTAACACGAAAACCATTAAATTTAGTTGTTGCCAGAGCTTCACGTTTTGATCTGTGTTATGCTCCCATCTCTTGAGAATGCATAATTAGATTTGAACGAGCATGGTGTAAGACGGCTCAACAGTATTGTACACTGCTAGCGAAGTCAAATATTAGCTCACATTGCCAACAATTGATTAACATACACAACAATTACTATACATATGCAGTTACCACAGTGCCCTCGCATGTGCATAAATATACAGTGCTATACAATTTTCATTATATTGTATCCCTAATTTAGTGGCACTTGTGTCTAAAATAAATTACTTTTTTTTAGAGGAATTATAATTGAAAAGAAAACTAAATTTTATGATGGTCTGTTATCACGATTGGAACCACAAAGAACTAGAAGAAAATTATTTTAATTTGAAACTCAAAAAGTGTTAAAAATAAAGCCATGTCCTTCAAATAGTTGGAGTTCTTTTCTTTTTCCTTACTTCTTGAAACATTACATTGTAAAATATTTCTCGGCTACAAAACGGTTAGTGACCAGCAAAAAGTATTCTAGTCACTGAGCATAAAAATAAATGTTTGGCCTTCAAGTTTTCAAGACCATAAAAATGCAAGTATGTTCATAAATTTATTTTCATAAAAAATTACATCGTTTATATTTTCATATAGAAGCTGACGTAAACTATCTTTATTCTTGCAAGAAAATGTTCCAAAGCTATAGTCATAAAATTCAATGAAATTTTTACAGATGCTAGAAAACTTATAGATAAATCATATCCTTAAAATTAGCTATAAAACTGAATAAGGAGAAAGTAACATAACATTGAAAATCAGGTTATGTTTTCTAAAATCATTATCAAAACTTGGCGATTTTTCACTTTCGAAAACTAAAAATATATATAAAACTCACTATACAACATCCACACCATGATGAAAATATTTATCTGTAATATTTATTATGACATTGCTATTTTAAAGACACTGATAAGTAAGAAGATTTTTAAAAAATCGAATTTTAAAAAATGAACAATTCACTCACCAAACCTTTTCAACAAAAAAAAATTTTTATTTAAAAAATAGGGTCTTGTAAATAATTTATTAGCTTACTATTTACTTATATTACTATTACTTATATTACTATTACTTATATTAAAATAACTATTTACTTATTGCTTAATTAACTTGAAATGGAAAAAAATGCTAAGAATTCACAGTTGAATTTAAAAATGTAAAAACGACTTTTCAGTACAAAACNTCTTGTAAATAATTTATTAGCTTGAAAATAACTATTTACTTATTGCTTAATTAACTTGAAATGGAAAAAAATGCTAAGAATTCACAGTTGAATTTAAAAATGTAAAAGCGACTTTTCAGAACAAAACAAAACAAAAATTATAGCCCTTGGCTAATCCGTTTAACTTCATGTAAAGAATAACAGAAAATGTACTAGGAAACGCAAAATGTATTTTTAAATCCGATTTCAAAATCATTCTCCAAAAAATTTAAAATCAATGAAAACTTGGATTACTTGGTTTCAGAAATTGACGTTTTTCTTTGGATTCTTGTCAGCAAGGATCATTTGGAGTTAAAAATGTCATTTTTTATAACTTTACCATTGTAATTTAGTAGTTAATTTACAGGCCTAGAATTTTCCATCAGCCCTCCTAATACCTGTAAGATTTTATTGAATTTTAAAGATTTTAACTTAGTAATGTTTCATTACTGGAAAATTTTCTTCATCTCGGGCTTCATAAATTCTTTTTTTTACCCGAGATATAAATATTAATATTTTTTAATCAATACATTATGAGAAAATATCCGAATGGATTATAAGGATGGATTGTTACAAAGAGTGATTTTTATCATTCAATTAGTTTTCCAAATATAGTTTTTCAATCTTTTTTTGTTTAATGAAAATACTAAATTTCAATGAACTTTTTTCTTAAGGCTTTGATAAAAAACTTTATTTTGAGCAACTGTTTGTTAAAATTAAAATGAAATCCAATTAAATCCAAGAAATACATGACTTCCCTATTAATAATAAAGAATTGTTAGATGACAGATAACTTCAGTCAGCCTCGCTTTAAAGAATACCATTGGTTCTAGCCAATTATATTCATAAGAGGGTTATTCGTTTATAAGGGGAGAGTCTTAAATGTTATGTTTTTTTTTTAAATTTTACTTTGAAAAGGTATAAAACACATAGTACAATGTTTTGAAGAAATAAATTTTTTTAATAATGATCCTAAAAGACAAATGTCATTTAAATTTAGATGAAAACAAATCGATACTACTAAATAGTATAATCATTTATATGAAATTATGATTCATATGTATATAATACTACTTATTCTTTTACAAAGAAATCAGTAATTGAAGACTGTTTTGACTCCCATTTAACACAACATTTCTCCACTTCTTACCTTCCTTCATTCTAAAAATTGTGCGAGTGAAGTAAGACAAAGTGAGTAAAAAAAACCTTCTCATTTACTGTATAACAGTTTATAAGATTTTATTAATTCTTAAAGTACTCAAACTTCATTTAGAGCATTAAATGGGTAGGAAGTCCCTATTGAATTGACTGGGTATTCTAGTCTCCTCTTCTTAACTAAAGCTGGAAACTCCATTGCAACTGGTAAAAAAAAAAAAAAAAAATTTAAAAAAGGTCTCTTCTTTATACAATTGAGCGAGGACTGGTAACCATTAATAATAATTTAAATGCGGAAATTTAACATAGATTTCATATAAAATAATTTGGCTCCATTACATTTCATTCGTCGAAGCAGGTTATTCAATCATCCGATACACAATTAGTAAATGAGGATGACTATATTTTAATGAATTAGTTTCAAATTTAATTAGAAATATTTTGTGATATTAAAGTTCAATTAAAAATCTTCATTAGAATATACCCTGATATATTGATATGTGTTTAAAATTAACTTAAAAGTACAAAAATAAAATAATATTTATAATTCTTCATATCTCAATAACTATCCCAATAACATATTCAATCTCTTGTGATTAGACAAAAAAAAAAAAAGTCTTTCCTTCACATGCATAAAGAGGGACGTAGAAAAAGACATATCATATATGGCCATTTACAAAAATTAACAGCTTTAAGTGATTTCAGAAACATAAAGAATTTAGATAATTTACTGCAAAGTATGAAAATTAAGTTTTAAATGACAATACATTTTATTGATTCTCTTCTCACTAATATTAATGAATCATCTACATTTGATATAAATGAACTGAATTCAGCTAATATTTTTTTATTTTCCCTTCATTATGCTAAATGTGAATGAGATTAAACCTGCCTGTAAAATTCTTCTGCGGTTAACATTTTAATGGTTTCAATGCCATTCGCTCACTTGAGACATTAACTCTGTTACTTCTCTACTCTATGGTTTCTAAGGCTTCCCGCAACCACGGAACTAGCAGCTTTTTCGTCCCTCAATGAAATAGATATCCCACAAAAACAAATTTATAATTTGTAAGCTACAAATCGCTTGTGGTTGCCCCCTTATCATGGTGAACGCTAGAGGGCTTGAACGGCGATAGGACTACTCGTCTGGTCAGCAGAGGGGGAAATAAGGAGTGATAGATTTATGAGGAATTAGAATGCAGAACGCCTTATCTTAACAATTTGTTCTTGTGGAATATAACATTTCTTTCAATTTGTTTTTGTGGGATATCTATTTCATTCAGGGACGAAAAAGCTGCTAGTTCCGTGATTGTGGGAAGCCTAAGTACAAACTGGTTGTGTAGCAAATTGTAGATCTCAACTTTTGGCATGATGGATACTAGAAAATGAAAGGACAAGCAAAAAAAGATTTGATAGCAACATGATGAATCTGTAAATAAGAAGACTTGCTGTCCTATTTGCTCTTGTGGAATTATAATTGAATATAAAATTATTCCACTCATGTCAATAGGAATCTTTTTGTGGTGACGTTTTGGCTCAGCAAGATTGAATAAAAGTATCTTCTAGTGGTAGTGTTTAGTCTTAGAAGGAGAAGTATAATAAAAAAAATAAAGTGGCGGCTTGCAAAGAAAAGAAAAATTCTTTTAGGAAAAAAGAAAGTTAAGCACATTCATAACTAAGAAAAATTGGAATAGAAAAATAGTTGCATGTTTTTAACAAGATCATAACATGAATTTAATGAAATAAATTAATTAATGAAAGTAAGCAATGTTTTCCTGAAAGAAAAATAATAAATTTTTAACTTTGAAATTAAAAAAACACACTTAAATTTTTTGTATATGAGATTATTGTATTTCATGTCAGTGAAAAGAAAAATCGGTACCAACAACTTATTTGTTACAAGGGTTTCTCCGGAAAATAGTTCTCCACAACCAACAATCTCAGTTTATTACCTCCCTGAGAGACCCCCTAAAAAAGGTCAAACTTTTATTTTAGAATTTTGATCCCCTTTCTAGAATTCCATTTTTTCTTTTCTTTTAAGGAAACCATTTTCTATGTATCCAAGTATCCAACATTAAAATCTCCCATTTGCCCAGATACATAATGTAATCACTGATAAAGAAACTAAATCCCCATCACTTTAAACTGTAAATTTTGACTTTTCCTTTAGATAAAAAGATTAAATTTTAACAATGAATTATAAAGCTACTTGACTCTAAAGAAGAAAAAACGCGAATCACAAAAAGAAAACTTATGAATGAGAAAAAAAAATCCTAAATTTTCCAATTATACATTAAAAATTTTATATTATTTTAAAAATCACTAGCTTTTTCAGAAGCTTTGAACCAGAAAATTTACCAATAAACTTTCAGAAAGCTTTAATCATAGCATAAATGCCAACCAGAATATCCAAGCTCCCCCACAATATTTAAAGTGGTAGAGAAATAACAATTGACGTAAATAGTATAATTTTGCAACTTAGTATCATCGCAGCACGATTATCAGGTTTTATGCAATTGTTTTCAAGTAGTGATGGTCAAAATCTTTTAAAAACAAATTTATTAAATCAAAATAGAAGAGCATAATATTCACTACTTTACATTACAAACTTCCACTTAATTATAAAATAATAAATAAAATACTATAAAATATTAAATAAAATCCCCTATAAAAATGGGAGAAGTTAGAATGTATGTCATAGAAAATTCTAGAAATTGAGAATCTGGTATGGTGAAATAAAGATTCCTTTCAGATACTTTTGTGATTTCTTTAAAAAATCACCCCTTTACACATAAAAAATTGTAGAAGGAAAGATATAGTCTGTCTATGGAAAGGACACCCCTCAACATTCCTCTGGGAAACTATGGAACTTCCACTATGGTTACGAGGTTTAAGTATTTCAAGTAGGAATGTTGAGCCAATATTTAAGACAGATTTTGGCTTAAGTCAGCGAGAAAAAGGGAATCTGGAAAGTGCTCCATTCTTTAAAATGCAAATTTCTTGTTTCCATAGCAGCAGAGAGCCTTAGATTTTGTGGAGAGGGGAGTTCTTTCTATAGACAAACTATGCACTTTAGCAAGCAATTGCTTTAAGCATCAAAGGATTAGCTTTTTATTCATTCATTTTTAAACAGACTAGTGTAGCAATGCACAGGTAAATGAACATAGTTGGAAAGGTAGAGCAAATCATTAAAAACTCAGCGAACAAAGTAATCCCAGAACTTGAAAATAGCAAAATAAAAGGGCTTCCAAATGCAATAATATCAAAACAGAAATTAATAACAGGATAATGATGGCCTATAGGCGTTATTTTGATTGAGAAACCAACTAAAATCAAAGCTCATTTCCATTAAAACTAAATTTAACTTTTATAATACTCTAACTAAACCTGCATTACTTTATGGCAAGAAATGCAGGCCTTTAAATAAAACCAATAAAAACAAACTACAGTAGAGCGCCGATTATCCGAACTGCTCGGGATCGAACGTGGTTCGGATAATGAAAAGTTCGGATAATTGGAAAGTTGTTTAAAATCTAGTTTAAATTATTATTTATGCACTAACTTCCCTTCACTTTTTCTAGGCTTAGAACTGGCAGAGTACTATCTAATACAGCTCTGGCGTGTTTAAAAGTTTTTTTTTTTTTTCAATTTTTAAATACTTTTTATTTTAGTTTTTTAAACTTTTTTTTTTCATTTTGAATTATTTTTATCATACTTCAGCTTTTTATAAATATTCTTTATCAATTACTGATTTTACAAATTTTTTTTTATTTTCCATTGCAAAAGAAATCCAGCAAAGACTTATGTTTCAAAGAAGATGCTCTTTTTTGAGCAGCCATATCCCTTATTCTTTCTAAATAAATCAACTGAACTGGATCAACATCATTTTGACGTTTTAGCCATTTCATTGCAATATTTAATGAATTGCATGCTTCTATATGAGAAGGTTCACTATCTTGAAATTGATCACCTACTTCTTTCTCTTCGTCTGTGGAGTTCCGTTTTTAAATCAAAATTTCAGCATCAATTTCATCATCATTTAAAATTTGAAGTCCTGAGTCGTTTTCAGTGTCTCGACACCAGTCTTCTATTTCTTCTGATGTATAACCTGGCATCTTTTCATCGGGAAGATCTACTGGTTCAGAAGCTTCTGTTTCGTTTATTTATCTGTTAATTATTTTATTCCAAAATTTAAGATTCCAAGCACTGTAATCACTAATCATTAACAATAAGTGACAAGTACCCATCCCCCTATTGTAAAACTTCAGCACATATCTATTCATAAACTCCTTCCTCTTTTCAACCATTGTAGACCGTCAAATTGAAACTCGCATTCTTGATTCAGATAGTTTTCAGTGGAAGAGGGCTAAAGGGGTATGTAGGTTTAACTGTATAACAATGCATGTATGTATTGGCTACTATAAGAAAACTGCTAAAAAAAGGTTGTAAATTAAATATGGTCTTCAGATGTAGTGGATATTATTAATTCTTCTAAATTTAGAAAAATTGCCGATAAGTTAAAAATTATTCTAAGCTTTTAATAGAAAGAAACGAAGCGAATTCAGACATAGTTCGGATAATTGGACATTCGGATAATAAGGGTTCGGATAATCGGCGCTCTACTGTACTAAAATTTAAAAGAAAAATAATCAGAGTCATATACGAAGCTGTCAAAGAAAGCAGTGTTTGGTGGATTCAGTACAATTATGTGTCATACAGAAAATTTAAGCAACCAAACATAATTTCAGCTATTAAATGCTATAGAATAAGATGGCTGGGTCACATCTATAGAAGGGATGATGGTGACCCAGTTAAAAAGCTGACTGGTTTACAGGCAACCAAAAAAGAGGAAGACTAAACACCAAATGTATTGATTCTGTGGAAAAAGATCTCAAAACCGTGGGAATCAATAAATGAAAAAACCTAGTATCTAATTGAGACTAGTTGACCGCTTTGACCTATACAAAGCTGTCATGCTGATGGAAGAAGTGCAACTCTTTACAGCCTTTTGAGTTATATAATTTTTGTTTCCTTAATTTTGTAAAAAAATTAATTGTAATTATTTCACTTTAATTAACGTCTCAACTTATTTGTTAAATCAATTTACAGAATTTCTATAAAAATTAATTTCTGTGTGCATGTAAAAATCTTCAAGTAATGAATTGCAGTTTGATTTTACTCAAATTTTATGCTGATTATGGTAATAAAAATAGTTAATTCAGTGAGACAAAAGATTACAAAGAAAGAACCAATCTCTTTTATTAAAAAATTAACTACATTTTTTTCATGCACTTGTGGGGTACAATTTGCAGCAAACTTTAATAGTTAGTAATAAAACCAAAGTCATATTCTAAGATGTACAACACAGAATACTTCGTTAGAAGCATAAATTGTATGCAATGAATTTATCTGTGCTATACAGCAAAAATTTCTTTTTTAATATATATATACATATATATTTTGATTTTCAAAAGTGTTTTAGCAGGTACATCATTTTTTAAGATATTTAAAAATACTTTTAACATATAATCTATTAAACTATTTAAATTTTAAGTCCAAAATTCATAAACAAATACATAACAATAAAGATATCAACATTTTTAACAAACTCAGATCGATATTTTAATACTATATATATATATATGAATAAATTTCAAAATGGCAGACTAAATGTCAGAGAAAACATTTTGAGTACATGGAGAGGAAACAGTTCCTTTTTAAAACTGTTTTTAAGGCCTTTATTAATATTATTATTGGGGTAAATTCCTGTACTTCAAAGCAGTAAACATCGAAGCTTGGATGTTGATTTAAAAAGAGTTAACAAGAATCCCTTAACACAAGATATTGTTTAGAGATCTGAAACTTGAAAATTACTTAACAAGTTTATATTAAGTTAGTACTAAAATAGTGTCAGAACAAAGGCACCAGCAAAGGTTTTATGTTAAAACTTCATGACTATTATTGCCAAAATATTGGAAATATGAATGACTAGAAAATTTTTACCACAATACATTGGAACCTAAGAGTTTCATAACTGTCAACTATTAAAGGAAAATTAAACATATTATACACTAAACAATGCACTCAGAAAACACAAACAATTCACTTGAAAGATCACACAGTATAAAATACAGCACACTAGTTTTAACACAGTGACTTAGTATACTTAGAGCTAGTTTTAATATATTGCCTTGGTAAGTTTTTATTAATTTATAATTTCAGTTTCGAATAACAGACAAAATACAGAAAAAACCTCAAAAAGTCTAAGCAACAGTGAAGCACTGTGCTTTCAATTTAAGGGGAATAAAAGCATACTTAAATATTAGCAATTCAACTTGAAAATTTAAAACTTCAAAAAAATTATTTTATTTAGCTCAATAAAGATTAAAATAAAAATATAATTAAAGCAGATGTTTTTAATATAGCTACCATAAACAAATGTTTCAGAATTTAATCAATTTTTAGCTGCAAAGCAGAAACTGCAAATTATATATATAAAAAAGTTACTATTTATTCAGAATAAATGAATAATTCTGAAGTAATACTAAGTACTTCTTGAATACAAAGTCATTTGGACAAGTCTCTTAAGAGTGTGCAAGACAGGTACTTATGTATTAGCCTACAAGGAAGTATTATCAGTATCTGTTGCAATTAGCACTTAAAGATGCCAAACCACAGAAGTCAACAAATAATTTTTCAAGAATACTTCAGTCACAAGATAGGATTAGAATCTACAAATGTTTGGCTGGAGTTAAGCTGTGACCAACGATGGAAAATCATTCCAATCATCCACACGAGGAGCGGACTGTTGGCTAGACTTGTTTATTTTTATATTTCGATAACTTCGCCCACCCATGTTGGATCCAGACATTGGTTCACGTCTTTCTTCTCTGTGGATTTCTTTATTTCCCATAGAGCCACCTCCACCTCCGCCGCCGCCGCCACCACCACCACCACTTCTAGGACCAATACCCCCTCGGCCACCACGAGCTCTTCCCCTTCCACGGCGTGAATCATTGAAATTTATCTGAATATCTACAAGCTGTCTGTGACGCCCACGTCTTCCAAACTCTTCATCCTGAAAACAAATTTTCAATTTAAGTATATTTCCTTAAATACTTGCTACAAATATTACAATACTTGCTGTATTTCATTTTAACAACTTTTTTATAAAGTACAACACATTCATTATTACAAATTCTTCTAAAATATAATAAGTAAAAAGCTTTAGTCTAAAAAAATGCAACCACACTACTGTTATTACATTACAAATTTCGAAAATGGCTCAGAGATATTTTTTGAAAATACTTTTTTTTTCTTTTAATTATATAAATCGGGGATTGTGAACATCTTCTGATAAATGTGCCAGTTGAATCATGATCATTATTTTTAGGTATTCAATGTGCCGCTTGTTACATTTCTTTTTTCAAAAATCATCTTTAAATCTCTGCTTTGGTTTTGACATCTGCTGTTTAGTTATTAATTTTGATCAAACATAAATTGAATAGTGTAATTTAATATATTCAGTTAGATAGTAAGATCTGTTAAGCGTCCTAAGCAAAAACTTAATTGTAAGTGAAAAATTAAAAGTAATTAAAATTAAGTTTTTAATTTATTATGGTATGAAAAATGAGATGTATCAATTAAATTCAAAAGATTACAATAATTTGGGATTTTATTCAATTAAAATTGTCAACTTTTTAATTAACAAAAAATATACTATAAGACAATCAAAAACAACTATTGAAATGTTCCATTGTTCAAGGATTACGTTTTTTTAACTTTTAAAGGTCTGCACACTTAAATTCTTAATGCTTTCCCAAGATTGCTTTTTTGATCACCTATGTAGAATTTTCAAGAAACTCTTTCTTCCATTTTCAAAATGTCAATATCCAACCACTTAAAGAAACTTTAAGATCATTCACTTAAACAAAATTATCAACAACAAAAAGAACTGTTATATTTCTTTCAAATCCTAGGTAGGGAAAATCCTGATTTTGTCAGCATTTTGCAGCAAAATTTACTGCCAATTCAAAGTATATTTTAATCCTTTGCTTATGTCATTAAGCATGGTGAAGCCTGTCATTCTGTCAGCCGTAAACAAAAGTTAATATTTAAGCTTTGTATGTTTCATTAATCATTATACTTAAAGATTAAGTTAATCTGAATATTTTATGATCTCAAACAATCTATTATCAATTGGCCCTTTTCAATATCTGAGTGCTGTAAAGGTGCTGCAAAAGTATGAGTTCTGAAAATTTTTGTTCCTTTTCTCTTATAAAAAACCTAATTTCATCAAAAAATTCAAGACATCTAAGAAGAATTTATCCCTGACATTATTAAACAAAAGACATTTACAACATGAAAATTCCATTTATTGTAAGAACTTTAAGGATTTGCAATGCAAACTGCATATAATAGTACACACTTCTGAATCCACCCTAGATGGCTGTCATAAGTTTTTTTTCTTCCAGTGCAAGTGAATAAAAGTAGTTTAATTATTACCAGTCGTGTGCCATTGAAATAACTATTGTGAGTAAATAGTATGCGTGCAATAGGATTGCTTTCTTTGATAAGAATCAATATTTGACCAGCTGGAAGAGAAATTTTGCAGCCTCTAAAGCTGTAAAAAATGTAAGACATAACAAAAAAAGCTGACTGATGGATCAAAAAAAATTACAGAAAAAAAGCTAAGGTAATATGAGCTTGCATTGCAATTTTTATATTTTTTGGAACAGCATTTCTTTTTATACAAGTATATAAAAAAGAGTGTTTGCCATATAAAAAAAGTTTAATTCATAACTTCAGTCTAGATATTTCTTCAACATTAATAATTTTGAATTTTAATAATTTACAGTAAACATAAAGGGAGTATTCAACTCATCTTGTTATTAATTAATTGTAGAGGACCAGTTAAGTGTAGTGTTAAGTAATTAGAGACAAGTGTAGTGTTAAGTAATTAGAGACGAAGTCCTGAAGGTTTAGTCAACATATCAAGTCTGGACATTTGTAATCAAAATGTGTTGACATAAGTTAAAAAGTTTTCTTTTTAAACTTTAAAAATCACAGACAAACTTGTAGCTATTATTTTTGTACAATAAAATAACAATTTAGGCAAAATTTAATTTGGGAGAAAATGTATAAGCTGAAAAAAATAAAATATATAGTGGAAATGATGCCACATGAAATTTTAGCTTTCCTCACAATTTCAATTATTATAGAATATTTAAAACATTTGTAGTTAATATTTATTTATAATCAACTACATTTATGTATAATTTAAAAAATCCTAATGAACAAAAGAAAAAAAAAATTTACGTTATCATAACATGGAGTGACACTATAGATCAGTAGTAAATCTTCCAACATTAAGTTGTCAACTTTAGCATTCATGGAAGTAAATTAGAACAAATTAAATGTTAAATGCAGAGTTAAATAGAACAAGTGAAAAAAATTTCAGATTATATACACAAAAGTAACAAAATTAAAATTTCTTAGAAACCTTGTCTGAAAAAAAAATAAAAAAGGGAGAAAAAGTGTGTTTTTTTTTTTTTTTTACTACCTAGTAACTTATTAAAATGAATTAGAAAACAGATGGAATGGCCTTCATTCAAATTAAATTATATAGTTGTTAGACCTAAATCTTTAAATTAACGAAACACAAATCTTATTTTTATCAAAGATAATTTATAAAAACTTCAACAAAAAATATTTAATTAATCTAAACATTTTTTGTGGACGCTTGACTGTTCATAACAAAATTTCTTAATCAGTAAATTCCTTATTAAATCATTACTTTGCATGAAGATGAAACATTACATTGATGTGATTGATATAGCAACTTACTACTACACAACAATAACAAGTTTTAAAACAAATTACATTATTTACTATTCTTTTAGAAATATTTTTAATGAAAATGTTATTTATGACTTAACCACATTACTCACATCAACATCTTCATCATCCTCTTCCTCGTCATCTTCATCACCATCTTCTTTTGCTTTTTTCTTCAGCATATAAAGCTTCTTCCATTGATTACCATCTTCACCTTCTCCAGGTTTTCGAAGATTGTATTTAGGAACAGCTCGCTTTGCTTCCTGTTCTTTTTTCCATTCATCTAAAGTCATTTCTCGCATTACTTCATCAGAACGTTCTTCAACTGGAAGATTTTCCCTGTGCAAATCCAAAAAGTACTTGTATTTAGATATCAAGAATACAATAAAATCTGTTACTTGCATAGCTCCTAACATTTATTATTTGAAATGAGATTTTGTGACAGAAAAGAGCTAATATGCAATATAAGAAAAATTTTAAATTGCAAATTTTTTAGAACACAATATTAAACATTAGTTACATCTATTGCAAAAAATTAAAACATACTCAGCCAGTTGTTCACTTTTAGAGAACTAGTTTCTTTTTTTTTTTTTCAGGCATGCCAACTCTCAGTAAACCTTTTCAGGATTAATAAACACGATTGAAACTGATGCACAAACTATCAGTAGATCAAAATTATTTAGATTCAAACTATTGGTACCCTAATATATGACACTCTCAAAACCAGGGGTATGTTAAATCATAAAAATCATCAAACGGAAACTTAATCAAGTTGGTTTTGCTATGAATATAAACACTACGAATATGAACATTAAACTAGGAGCAAAATTAATAAGAATAACTAGCAGCTATTATAATGTTTTCAAAAGAAAAGACACTTTTGTTTTATTTTTTAACATAAATGACAATACAATATCATAAAAAATAAAATAAAAAATGCAAATCATAAAATTTGTTTACTTCTAGTTATTTTCTAGCAGAAAAATTTCTAATCACTTAATACAAAAGTAATTGAGCAAAATCAGCTGTAATAAAGGTGAAACAGGTCAGATTGTTGTTAGGTATAGTAGGATCAAGTTTTAGGTAATCAAGGTAGGTTTTAATGTATTGTTAAAAAATTCAATTTAAAATTTTCAAAAGAAAATGTTTTAATTGCAAGCAAAGTATAAGCAAAATAATATTTTATTTGTGCTAAGAAATATTAAAACAACTTAAATAAATATTATTAAAAAAATGATACAAAACTAAAACCTTAATGAAGCCTCACAACTATTTGTATTTTCTGACGAAAATTGACACCACACTTTTTAGCATAGAATTGCCTAGTACCCATAAATCTAGAAATAATTTCTCTTTAGATTTTTCCTTATCTGTTGCAGCTGTCAATTTCGACATTTTTATAAAGAATACAATAGTTTGTTCTGTTAAAACTCTGAAAGGATTATCATCGTATTAGTTCTCTCATACTCAAACTTTTATAGGATTTATGAATTCGGAAATATTTTTTGGAATAATAAGGTATCAGAGCGATCAGATTCCACTATCATACAATTATTTTTGATTATGAAAATTATGAACAACTTTATAGACACTTTGATAATTGCTTTCACAAATAACAATCATACATCATGATTTGTTGATTTACCATTCAATATAATTTTTAAGGTCATGCTTGAAGCATGTCCCGAGACACCCACTATCTCTTTCCACATAGGCAAAACAAGTACAACCATGATTAAATGAAGCTTAAAAAGATTTCAAAAGAATTTTTCATCTTAGAATAATTGTTTTTCTATTTCTGAGTGTTCTGCCGTTTGGACATTTGAGCTTTCTCTTAGGCAAACTGACTTAGATAAAACAAATTTGCATTGACTGATGAAATGTGATTAATCAATGAAACCTGCGTATAAAGTTTTATCTCTTCAAATATTCAACTGCATCAAATCTATTATTTGAGTGACCAATAGCAGACATGATTATGGCAAGGAAGCACAACAGGGTTCCTACACTATTTTGAGAAAACAATATCCTGACTTTTGCAGGTTTTTCCTGACCTTTTACAATAAAATTCCTGACCCGCCGTTTCCCATTCCAACAAAACTTTTAACATTGCAGTTTCAATTAGTAGTAATATACTACTTAGTCATAAGTATCATATATTGAATTGGATAAACACTTATATATTAAAGTAGAATTGCATAATAGTACTTTATATCCCAAATTATATTTTCAAAAAACTTGTGAAACATGTATTTAATTTTCATGATTAGATTAAACTTTTAGTATGTTTTTGTAGTTAGATACGAAAACTATTTAAATAAAAAGATCAAGAAAATCTGTTGGATTATGGAAATATTATTTTATTTAATGTTAAGTGGAACCAAATGCATAAGTGTCGTCAGGATATAAAGGGCTAATCAAATCTGCGATATATGTATCAATATCCTCAAATAATATTTACTCTTAAAACATACTAGAACATTTGTTACATTAAGTTATTAATTTTTTAAAATCACCAATTCACTTCAAACTGACTTTTCTTTTAAATATTGAAATATAAAGGGGAAAAAAGTCAAGAAAAGTTAATTATATACAAATAAAAATTCAGATAAAAAAGTTATGCAACTTGTCAGAAAAATAAAATCAAAAATATCTTCTTTTTTTTCAGTATTTTTAAATTTATTTCTGTAATACATTAAGCTTCCGGAGAAACTCAGGGGCTCCTATGTTATATAATATTTTTTAACATATTTGGTTGTTTGACAATTTTTGAATCAAGAACATCCAGTTCTGTTGCAGCAGTTTTCGTCAATTTAGATTTTCTTAATTTCAAATCATCTATCTCTTCTTTTATTCGTTTTCTAGAAATTTCAGCTTTTTTATTCTCTTTGTTTTTCCTTTTTTTTTTTTTTTTTTTTTTTTTTTTTTTTTTTTNTGTCTCCATCTTGTTCTAGATCCTTTTACAGCATCTAGCATTTTCTCATTAATGTCTATGTTTCTTATTCCATTCATAAATGAAACATAATCATGCACACGTCTTTGTGAAATAATAGAGTCTTCATTGAGGTTTTCAACCAATAAGCTTTTATTGATTGAAAAACCCCCTTCGACTGTTGCGCTACCATGAGAGAGGATAAGAACAATTTTTATAACCTCCCACAAATTTTCAAGTTTTTTTTCTCGGTGCAAATATTTCGAAAAAAAATTATCTAATCTCTGTTGCTGTGGATTAAACTCTAAGAAACTCTTTTGTTGTTCTTTTTTTTTGGCAGCATCACAAAACAGTGAAAATTCCTTTTTTGCTTTTTCTGCTGTTGTTTCAGCTACACAGTTATTAACATGGAGAATTTCCAGACAGTATCCATCATTTGTTGAGCAATGGATGGATGTTGAATGATCAATTCTGGAACTAAACTTGAAATGCCATGTGTCATACTACACAACAATGGACTTTTTTCAAGCATTTTTTCGACCGTCGTCAAAAGGAATTTTAGCCATTCTAACTTAAAATATCCCTTTTCTTTCTCACTAACTTTTATCATGTTCAGATATTTACTTGCTGCAAAACCTATATTCGCATTATTAACTCTTAATAGATTGTCATTGCTTGTTAAGTCAATACTTGCTATTTTTTTTGCAGTTGTAGCATTGTCTATAACCGACTTTTTTACACAACGCCGCAAAAGATTTTGTGTTAGTTCCAATATACTTGAATATAAGTATGGACTGAGAGGTTTGGAGGTTTGAAAATTTAAAAGAAAAGGTTGAAATTCTTCAGAAATTAGCTTAAAGAATGCTATTTTGGTAGCATTATCGGATCTTTAACACGGTCTTCGACATTTTTTATTGAGATTCCGGTTGGCTGAGAATTTTTTTTCTCTTCTATGTACCTTTTAAGACAAATGTTCCATGTACAAGAAAGAGGAAATTTTCTTAACTGTTGTCTGTAAACCAGTTATTCACACAAAGAGCAATAAGCCTAGCAACCCTATCAAAAATTCCTGTCAGTCTTTGAATGAACTATAGTTTTTTTTTTATTTTCCTAACTATATGAATATGTAAGAAAAATCCTGATTTTTTTCCTGACTTTATGAATATGTAAGAAAAATCCTGACTTTTTAGCTTAATTTTAGAATATCCTAACTTTTGCAGGGTTTCCTGACTCTGTAGGAACCCTGCACAATCACATTTTCATCTGTTTTCAGGCTTAAATTTGACATTTTTGAAAGTAAATAAGAGAGCAGCTAAAAAAGTTAATGTAGTTGATTTTAGGGGAAGCAGGAGCAGTGGCATGCCTGTTACTTTCTAAACATCACTTTTCAATGTAAATCTAAAGCTCTTTAAGTATTTGTAAAAGTATCAGAAAAAAAATTGATCTCTAAATAAATAACTCAATTTAAAACAAATTTTATTTTTAAAATTAAAACACAAAGCAAATTATAAATGATTAAATACTAATAACTGCTACTCTTAAAGACAAGGTTTCCAGCGTGCAGATTTGGATTTTTAAGGAAATTTAAAATTTTCTACAAAAATCAGTTAATATATAAGACTCTTAGGTTGTTTGGGCGATACCAAAAGTCCTTTAAAAATTTAGTGAGTTGTGTTTTTAAAAAAGAAAGAAAAGAATATTGGCTCATTAATAAAAGAAAGATTTAAGACATTTTTGACATACTATTTATCAGAGCTACCACCTCTATTTATAACATTTTCTTAGAGTCAAATTTCAAAATTGCCTTTAATTGCAGTTTTGATCCAAAAATTCGAAGAAAAAATATATTTAGCCATTTTTCATGAACTTTTTGACAAAAATGAACATTAAAATCTGTGATCCTCATATAACTTTTCATACAAAACAGTCGTTTTTAAAGCCACAGTGTTACTTTTTTTATATTATCATAAGTTATATCTAAAATAATGAAAATAGTGCAAAAACTTGGTAAAAAGCAAAAGTAAGAGCTAATCAAAAGTTTAACTTGCATCACAAAAACTGGTCAATAACATTTTTCTAAATAAAACTCCTTCTAAACCCATTATAACACTAAAAAGAATATAGAAACTGGTAAAAAAAATTATAAAAATGAAATTATTGCATTTGGACCCTTAACCCCTTAACGATCGGTTAATTTTTAAGAAAACGGTCATAAAAGTGCCTATTTTTTTTAGCCCTGAAAATTATATAAAAATATGTGTATGAATTTATATATATATATATTCCTTTTTAATTTTTGATTTGTTTTTAGATTGAAATTTTTAAAAATTAAATTTTTAGGAAAAGACTATGATTTAATGTTGGTTTTCCAGCAAGCTAGGAAAATTTAAAAAATATGTGTTTTAAACATTAAAAAAGAATTTTATTAAACTTACATATAAAATAAATAAAGATTAGTATTTCTTTCTTGTATGATAAATTTCAAAGCACCAGATACAGAAGCCCAGGTCACAATCTGGACAATAGTACCGAGTTTCCTTCTTATATCTCTTTTATTTTCATCTCTTCCACAATTACCCTAAAAATATTCTGGTACTGCTATCTGGTACGTAAAATGAGAAATAAAATGTTTTTCGGGCAAAAGAAATGAATTAGTTTTATTCTTATTGGTGCGTTACTACTGTACAAACCTGCCCGTCAATATCATGGGAGCGCGAAATAGAGGGCGAAACCTCACTTCGTCGTTTTCACGGGAGCCTGAAGAAAGGGGTTAAAAAAGGTAGAGCTGATTAAAGTTGCACCATTTAAAAGCACGAAATCCAGCTCTGTAGTGCATGTGTGTAGTGCTCTGTAGTATAACTAAGTTTGGTTTTCTATTACTGATGACCTTATGATATTATTATTAAAATAAGTGTAATGTACAAAACTACTAGCTTGACCAGGAGCAGAATACAGGGAGCAAGGGTATTTTAAAAGTTAAACGTCAATAATGACAACTGACTGCAATTTTCTCGCATTAAATTAAAATTTTTAGGTATGAATTACAACCACTTATTTTGAACCTTAGACATGTCATACATTACATATGCCTCAGTTGTTCCCACGTTACATCCCACTGTAATGTTCACTAAAATCTCTGATGGATACTTCGTGTTTCATATCAGATTATCTAAATTATAATGTAAACATTTCTTTATTGTGTTAAAAGAAAAACCGGATTTATTAAGAAACAATAAAAAATAAGTATTAAAGAGATAAGTGAAGGCACCTATAAAAGAAATTTAAGATGAAAAATTTTTTGCACACAAGAATACATACGAGGTATGTAAATTATAATAATTAAATGCAATTTCCACTAGACTTTGGAAAGTCCGCTAGACTTTTCCACTAGACTTTGAAGGTCTTAAGGACTTGGGACATCCACATTTTGAGTTTTTTAGTTATTAAAAGCGACTCCCTGTTTAAAATAATACACGTCTTCCACTAGAATCCAATGAAGTCTACAAGATGAAGAAAAAAAAGATAAAATATAATTTGTGATATAAAGCAAAAGATAAATTTTCGACTTTTTTCATCAATCTACCAATATATCTGTTTATAATAATCCCTTCTATTGATAGACAAAACAAAGAATTCAAAAGAAGAGGAAAGAGTTATATTTGAAACCAAAGTTTTAAATTAAGACTGATTTTGACAGTAGCATTATAAAGAAAAAGCAGCAAATTTGATACTCATAATTATTTTCATTCTCTCCTTCTATTCCAAAAAAATTTCTGAGAGAACTTTTTTCTTTTATTTTCAAATTGAGTTTAATTGTGCCAAGATAAATCTCTTGGCATGCATTTTTTTTCCTATGAGAATTGCAGGCCACAGATAATTAGCCTAATTAGCCATAACCTTGTTTTCTCCTCAGAATGCTAACAGTCAGACGGCCATGAATTATTATGAAGAATTACAAAAATATTTATGAAATTATTAAGAATTATTATTAGGATGAAAATATTTATGAAAAAAATTAAAGCATATAAATAAACAATGCATAAAATTAATATAAAATCCTTTTATCATAATAATACAGGAAATAAAAGGTGAAGTAAATAAATTTATATATATATTAAAGAAACTTTTACTTTGATTCATTGTTTTCATTAGTAGATGGTTCCTCAGTTTTTTCAACAGGAATTTCTTCTTTGCCAGGACTTGGAGCACTAATAAAATTAATATAAGTTTTAAAAAAACCATTCATGTATAACATAGCATCTAACTTTGATATACAAATTGAAATTTAAACACCATGCCAGATATTACAAAAAAATTATTTTCCCCACTTTTGGAATAACAGAAAATAATTTAAGCTACAACTAAAAGGATTAAATGCAATCCAGTTTAATCTTTTATGAACTACATAATATTTTGCATTCTGGAGAAATAAGATATCTGAAAGCTAAAGCATAAATGCACTTCTAAAGCATAGATGCACTACCTAAGCAAAGATGCACTTCTAAAATAATATTTAGATATCAAATGTTTATTTATATATTAAGTAGGGTTGTGGAGTATTAACTAAGCATTTTCAAATTTTTCTTTATCTTGTTCGCATATTTATGGAATAAAAGTGAAGATTTTTTAATTCTTTACTAAAAATATTAATCATAGTCAAAAAAGATTTCTGTGAAATGCATTTGAAGGGTTTAGTTACTTTTAATTTGGGGCAAAAATATTTATATAACCTTTTGTTTTAACACTAATAACTTTGTTAAATAAACACTATCAGTTTAAACCAAAAAGAAACCTGGTTTAAACCAAAACAAAACAAAAAAATGCTTCTTTTAATAGAAAAGAAAAATCCTTTTTTTTTTCAATTCTGGGGGAGGCATAAATTTCATTTATGATTCGGTTCTGACTTATTCATTAAAAACATTTTATAACGCTTATATTTGCAACTTAAGTTGAAAATTAACAATTTTTTGAAAGAAATAATTTCATAAATAAAGACATCACATAAAAAGATTCAGATATCAAAAAGGAATATAATGGACAAACACATTTTATTCTAGGCTGCAGAACTTTCAGCTGCTACTTAAAATATGTCAGAACAGATAACTAGAGGGAAATACTCTTTTCTTCATATAAAAGATAAAAATCTTTCATCGGTGATGGCTTGAAGTCTACACATTTCCAGTTAATTGGGTATCAGCTTGCCGGGGAAATTAAGATGATGCCTGCCATATCATAAAATTTTATGGCAATTGGGTGTCAATGGTGATAGTGGCATTTTTTATAGAATATTGATAATAAAATAAAATTTAAAATAGAATATTGATTTTTAATGTGGCACTATGCAAACTATCAGTTTACAGAAATGTCAAATTTTTGAAACATTTAATAACTATACTTACAAAGTCTCAGGAGTGGTATCCCAGGTTGAATCATTCAGCTTATCACCAGATGACCTTTCAATATTAAGTTAGATTAATAGTTTTAATCAATCAAAGGTTTTAATCAAAGATAAGAATGTTATAAAAGTATATCAAATTAATAGTAAAATACAAAAACATTAGTTACAGTGCTTGCCAAAACAGCAGTAATAATTTGAGCAAAATAAATCTAGATATTTTTATAATAAAAAATACATTTCTTTTTTTATTTTATGAACTGACTCTTCTTAAAACAGACACCTTAAAAAATTTATTTTTTTTTATTTTATGAACAACAGATTGATAAGGCTATTCAACACTTATTAAATGAGGGAAATATTTTGTAATATATAGCAAGAGCATTTCTCTTTTTTTTTTAACCCTTCATTACTCAATTCAGCATCATAACAAATTCTCATTTTCAATGTTGTAATGAGAAGAGACTCTACAATTTTAGTATTCATGCTCGTAGGAGCTTCCGTCTGATTTTTCCTGTCCATGCTAAAAATTCTTTTAGTTCTAGCATTATTTTGTGGTACTGATGCATTACTTTTAGCAATGCCATGTACTCTTTACTGTCATTACTATTTTTTAATCGGCTAATTATGAGCCATGCTTTGTCGATTATCTTGATTCCTAAAATTTCATAAGTAAGATAATCAGACTGAAAAAAAAAAGCAAATTCTACTTCTAATATTGATCACCGTCTATCGAGCAGCTAAACATGGGTATAAAATATTTTACAGACAGTAAATCAGTCACCTACATCTTTAAAATGTTTGTTTCCCTTTGTCATAATAATTGACCAAAAGATATAGAGTTTCTTATCAGTCGGTATTTCCATTTCAATCCATAGTTTCTTTTTACTTCACATCTATAATTCCATATTTTACAACTTATTTCTGTACAAAAATTCCATAGTAGTTGGAGGGAATTTACATGTATGTTAGAATAGATGCTGACAAACAATTGTAAAATGAGGGAATGGTCATGAATCGAGTGCATCAAAAAGTAATCACATATATTCGTGAATTGCGTTTCATTATATTGTAATAAATATTTTGGAATTTGAAAGCCATTAGAAAATACCCCAAAACACAATAAACAAATGCAGGAAAAATTTTTAATTTTTCGTAGAATGGGTAATAAATTCCATAGTCTATAGCAGGGGTAGGCAACGCGGCGCCCGCGGGCGCCATGGCGCCCCCGATCGATTTTTAATGCGCCCTCGCTGGACTAATGTAAATGTATGATAGCCAGAGTGATTTACTTAACTCTTGTCAAACGGCGATATACAGCAAGTAGTCAGTTGAGTTTAGGATTGTGCATGATTATCTGTAAAATATGCGCCCTCGGTGATTTTCAAATTTAGTATTGCGCCCTTAAGGACAAACAGGTTGCCGACCCCTGGTCTATAGTAACAGAAGAAACTGTGCAGAAACTATGAAGAATCTGTAGTAATTGGAGTCTGTAAATATATAACATGTAATATATCACAAGCACTATAAATTTTAGAACTTTTTTCCATGTAGTTGAAGTTTTAGTATGGTCTGAAATTACCTTATAGTTAATTTACACCTTCAAACAGAAAATCAAAAGACTAGCAAACAGCAATGAAACTAGAGCAGAAAATATCTTTCAATATCTAGAACTCCGATATAACTCAATACCAAAAAAAAAATTTAGTAAACATTAACTTTTTAAATGTACAATCTGGTTAGAAAAGTTG
Organism: Parasteatoda tepidariorum; assembly: GCF_043381705.1. Classification (NCBI taxonomy): domain Eukaryota; kingdom Metazoa; phylum Arthropoda; class Arachnida; order Araneae; family Theridiidae; genus Parasteatoda; species Parasteatoda tepidariorum. Next base: position 10,631,659 of record NC_092215.1, on the reverse strand, counting down.
TGAAAAACCAATTTATATCTATATTACTATTTAGGGTTGTATAGTAGGGAAATAAATTTAATAAATCCTTTAAAGCTTTGTGACAGCATTTAAAATAAAGAATCATTTGGTATTTTTATCTTCAGAAGTATGTCTAACAATATTCCTATTTTATGAATGGGGTTCTAATTAATATAAAATGTAAGAGGGTGTTAGATAAATTACCCTCCTGAATTTGTTGGTTTCTGCACTGTTTGCTGCTGGCTGGGTATCATTCTTATTACAATTTTGAAAAGTATTATGATTGTTTGTGATGTTTTTTTAATCGACTAACCTAAGAGTTTTCATGTTCAGAAATAAAGATCTCTTAGAATTATTAACGCATAAATATCGAGTAGTGAAAAAAATTCAATATTAAAGCTCTTATTTTTGCTAGGTTTAAAATTACCTTGAACAATAGAATCTTCAACTGGCTGGATACAAGGAGCAGAATATTGAAAGTAGAAAAAAGTAACATCGACTCATGTCTGAGAAATAAGGGAGCTGAATAACCATACGGATGTTTTATTAGCCAAGCTTAAACAAAATCCATTTATTTAAAAAAAGGAGTATGTCTTGTTGTTGCGGCAATGTTTTTAAATCACAAAGACAACAGCAATAAATGAAACATTCAAATTTAAATGTCAAGTTTCATCACAAACATTCATGATTTTACAGCAAGGAATACAATCTGCCACAACCCAGATACGCTCAGTTATCAAATAGTTTTAGAAACGAGTGAAATGAAGCTTCAGAGATTATGATTATACAAATCCTCCGAATTAAAAATTAAGGAGTTCTTAAAGACCTTTTTTAAGGACTACCAATGTGGACACTGCTGATATTAAACATTAGCTATTCAACATTCTTAGATATATATAATGCTGGAAAGAATGGTCCCATCCCCTATATTTAGTAATTTCCTAACAAGGATATTTTAAGTTCGATTTATTAGAATATTGAATTAAATTCAACAACCTGCGTTACCGATGCTTTTGTTTACGTTTCAACTGGAATGGACGAAGAGTGGCGTAACTCATGAAGAGAGTGATGTAACTCGTGGCACTGGATGGCGGTCATTCAACTCTATCAGTGATCGACACTTATCCAGAGCTTCGGGAAGGTTCACCGCTTGATTTATAAGGTGTTTTCAAAACAATTTCTATCTTCGTTTTTATTCTTTATGTTGGTCACACTCTTCACGGTAGGTTAGCGAGTTAGGAAGATGCCGGAGGGCAAATACGTTGTTACGGAATATCCACCAGTATGCCAGAAAAAGATTTTTTAACTAATTGTTTTGAAAGTTAATTGTTTGAAAGTTTTTTGAGATAAATAAATTATGATTTATTTTTAAAACTAAGTCTTCATTCAGGTATGACTTTTCACTGCTACTCTGCTCCTTTCCCACCTAAAGGGAAACAAAGGGTTATGAGCATAGCAATGCCATAACGGAAGATTGGAAAATACTGCAGACTAATGTGCCTGGAAGACGAAGGGGGTGAATGGGTATAGAAATTCTGATTTTCAAAGAAGGATTTATATTAAAGTAAAAATGGCTACCTACCAGATAACTCCACAAAACTCAACCAATTATGCAACAAGGTCGACAGATGTCAGGTTCCTATTGTTAGAAAAGAACTGCTTTGATATTGTTGACGGAAAGGAAAGCGTACCAGAAGAAGGGAAAGAAGAAGCTGGAAAGCGTGAGGTTGATGACTTCAAAGTCAGACAGAAGTTAGCGTTATCGATATTGTACCTAAATACAAGTGAAAGTTATAGAAAAGTGATTGAGAATATGGATGATCCTGCAGAAGTATGGAAAATACTGAAGTAAAACTTTAGGCCTGATATTAGATCGTTTCACATGTAGCTGTTTAATGAATTATAATCCAAAGAAGTGCCTCCAAAATGAACAAATTACTTTTTCATTGAGGTTGAACGAATAGCAAAGCAAATTAAAGCCATGGAAAAGTCTGTAGAAGAAGTTTTCTGTTGCTGAGAAACCTGCCGGCAAAATTCAACCCTATAGTTCAAGTAATATTAAGATGGAAGGATGAAAATTTTCACCATGAAAAGATCCTAGTGAAACTGATAATTGAAGAATCAAAATTGAATATTTGAGACACAGAGAAGACAAAAGTGCAAAACCGGAAATGTTTCATCTCCAGAGATCAAGACTCAGATGTTATATTTGTGGAAGATACGGTCACCTACTGCGGAAATATTGTAATCACAGATTTGGCGAAGCATCTATGTATCATCAAAATACGATCACAAACAGCACAAGGTATCGCCGACATCATCATCATGGTGTGCCAGGTCAAGGTATTGAAACAGAGGTAACCAAAGTAAAAAGAGTGTATCACCTATCACCTGAGAGAAAGCTCCAAGAAAAAGGTATCATTAAAGTATGTTTCAACACTTTTTCTGGAGGAAGCCAATTTAACAAGAAATGTGAATAATAGTGCATGGATTTTAGATACCGCTGCAAGTAATCACTTTTGTAACAATAAAAGTTTATTTGTTGCACTTGAAAATGTTAAAAAGGAAAGTTTAGTTTTAGCTGTAAATAATGTAAGTTGTTCTATTGAAAGAAAAGGAAATGTAAAAGTTTATTTTGGTAATACTGAACGTAATGTATAAAAAAAACTTTTATTTACCTAAATTAAGACAAAATTTAATATCTGGTCCTATGCTTCATAAGTATGGTTTTAAATTTGTAGGGCAAAATGGTGAAATTAAAGTTTATAAGAAGGATTCATTAATGTTTAAAGCTAAACTTGACATGGGTTGTATTATATTTATCCTAAAGTAGATGTAAATGAGATATAAAGTAGATGTAAGATGGGAAAAATACTGCTAATGATAAAGCATATAATGTCACAAATCAGTTGATATGTTTGTAAGACACATAAATTGGGCTGAAAGATGGTTAGACCGAAAAGTAAAGACAATTCATACAGATAACGGTAGTGAATTTATAAATCAGTTTTTTGAACAGTTGTGTTAGAAAAAAGGTATAAAACATCAAAAAGCAAACATCTACAGACCACAACAAAATGGGTCAGCTGAGAGGTTAAATAAAAAAGTGCTCAATAGAACATGTACTATTTCAACAAAGAGTAGATTAGATAAAAAAAATTTAGCTAGATGCACTTTTATATTCTGTTTATGTCTGGAATATCATACAGGTCTATCAAAAACTCCCATTGAGATATACACTGGATAAATATCTACAGTATGTCATTTTCAAAGTATTAGTTCAGAAGTGTATATTTGAACACCTAAACTTTTGAGAGGAAAATTAGAACCTAAGGCAGTAAAGGGCATTATGATAGGATATTTGATTGAAACGAAAAGGTATAAAATATGGATTCCGGAGGAACACAGGGTAATTTAAAGTAGCGATGTTGTGTTTTCTAAGTTTCAGCAGAAGTCTAATGGAACAGTGCTGGCACCCGTTTGTCCCGATTATCCAAGGGTTAGTCAAGAAGATAATGAAGATGAAGTGACAAAACTGGAAAGTTCAATCTCATCTAAAACAGAATGCGATACATCTAGTGCTTCAGAAAACGAGAGTGAAGGTGATAAACTAAGAGACTCAAGAAATCCTGAGGAATCATTGTGCCGAAGAGCAGCAATACCCAGACCCAATTGTTCTAGCATTTCATCTATTGCTGAGTCCGGAAAGGGTAAGCAACTTAAATTAATAAGAGAAGTAGAAGATTATTGTAAACATCAAAATCTTGTTTTTCGCAAAGTATTTGACTTTAGTGGTAGAAATAAACTTGAAGGGTTCGTAACATCAAATCCCAGTGTATCAGGGATATAGATAAGATCAATAAATGAAAATGAGACATAACTAGATGTGATAATACCACGTACTTACAAGCAGATGGAAAAATCACTACAGTTTTCGTCCTGAAAAATGGTGAGGGATGAAGAGTATGAGAACTTAAAATCTAGAAATGTGTGAGTTTTAATAGAGCTACCTCCAAATAAGCACAGGCTTGGTAGTAGATGAGTTTATAATGTAAAACAGGGTTAAACCAAGTTGTTAACTGATTGTTTGCTCAGGGGTACACCCCAAATTAAAAGTGAGAGTTATGAAGAAACTTTCCTCTGATGGTAAATTTTTCAGTTGTAAGATTTTTTTCTTCATTGCTTGTAGTATGGTTAGGGTGAAAACACTTACAATGTGACATAACCGGAGCATACTTATATGCCCCATTATCTGAAGAAATCTATGTGAAACAAATCCCGGAGTTTATGATTAAACAGGAAAAGAGAGTTTTGTATGCAGATTAAAACACGTGGATTACAAGAAAGTGGGAGAGCCAGATATTTTGAGCAAACTAAAATTTTAAGTGAAATTGGTTTAAATAGTTGTATATGTACTTATAATAGTTGAATACTTTCCATTTACATGGATGATATAATAATTTTTGGCGAGACTAAGAGTGATATACACAAAGTATTAAGTAAGTTAAAACACAAATTAGATATTAAAGTTCTTCAGAAAACTAAATGTCTTTTAGGGGTGGAATTTGATGAGTTAGATGGATGTTTAGTTATACAATGAATTCCCTATATTGAGGAAATATGTAAGAATTATGAGAGTTTAAAATTACCCATTACATCTTCGCCCATTTCAAAGGGTATTTAGTAAGCGTCAGTATCTACAAAATAGTGATGAGCAGAATTGCATGGGTAAATTGAAATATTGAATCATTTTAGGATGTTTGAAACTTTTAGCAGGTCAGACCAGACCTGACATATCTTATGCAGTACATATTTTCTATCAGTTTTAAAATAATCCCGAATTGGAACAGTTGAATGGATTGTTGAAGTTGTTGTGATACATTAGCAAAGCCTGAAATTATAAGTTAAAGCTGGAATGTAAAGGAAGTGGTCTTTAAGCTTTTCAGATGTGGATTTTTTAAGCAAACCGAGAAGAGAGTATCTATAATAGGAGGATAACAAGGAGAACCTTTAAAGACACATCAGTGAGTTTGTCTACAATCGAGGCAGAGTTTATGATAGAAAGTATTAAAGAATTTACTTTGCTGAATAACATTCTTAGTGAGTGTTCAAAATATTTCAAATTTAGACATCGGAAACCAACATTAATAGCCAATAATCAGGCAGCTATCGACTTTCTTAAATCTCCAATAGAAAATTATCAAACCAAACATATTGGAATAAGGTACCACCATGTAAAAGAACTTTTTTATAAAAATGCCCATGAGGTTAAATTTGTAAAGGGTAAAAATAATTTCTCAGATGTTTTCACTAAACCATTATCTCAATTTAAATTAAGAAATTTTGTAGAAAAGTGTTTTTATGTAAGAGTAATTAAAATTTGAGTATAGTATTTTTGAGGATTTTTTTACCACTCTACCACAGTTAAAAGTTTAAACTTTAAATACATATATAATGTTTTGCTATTTTTTCATTATGTAAATAATTTCTAACATATCATATTGTTGGGTACACATGCTGAGATAATGAATTTTGAATAAGTTAGCGCCGCAGCACAAATAAAAGGCTAAATGTTAGGAATGGGAGGTGTGATAGATTTGATAATTTATTATTTTCATTTTTGATATCATTAAATTGTAAATAAATCGTGTAAATAAATCGTGAAGTCATTTCGTCAACACTTTATAGTAATAGAGTTTTTCCAAGGTAATCTCCAATTTAATATATGTACAACCAGAATTCTAAAAGTAAAATATCGCAGTAAATCTGTCTAAATGTTGAAAATGTGATAAATCGGGGTTCCCACTCAACCTCAGAAATATAATTCTGACTTTCCAAAAATATCACGAAAATTTTAATGAAAATCTAAATAATATTTTATCTATACCATGCAATTTTTTATCAGACAACTTTGATTTTTTTCTTGCAATGTCAAATATTAGATTTTGCGAGCAAAGAAATATCATTGAATGAAGATAGAAACATTGAAGTTTCACTAAAATGTGAAATTTTTATAACAAATAGTTGTTATAGATGTCAGAATTACTTAACTCTAATCGCAATAACTGATTACTGTTACTGACAATTTTGAGACTGGTTGTTTTCCAGGTGTATAAGAGTTTTCCAGGGGTTTTTTTTTTAAAAAATTTCTTTTTTTCCTGACTCTTCCATACTCTTTAGAGGTCTACTTTTAATACTGTCAAAGATTATTTTAAAGAGAAAAATATTCCTCTTGCAAATGTTATGTCTGTAACCCCTGATAGAGCTCCTGTAATGGTGGGTCCACATCTTTGATTTATTGCCCTTTTGAGGAGGAATCTGATATTTTAGCTGTTCACTGCAAAATTCACAGACAGCATATAGTTGGAAAAAATCTCAACAACCGCTTGCATCAGTCATCTCTGCTGTGAATAAAATTCGCAGTAATGCTCTCAATGACAGCTGTGTAAAAAAACGATGAGGAATTCAATCGCTTGCTACTACAAGCCGAGATTCGTTAGCTTTCCAAAGGTGTCTGCCTTAATAAGTTTTTGAATCTTTTCAACTCTGTGCTTGAGTTCCTTGAAGGCAGAGATGTAGCTCTGAGAGACAGATTGCTAGAATTTAAGATAGACCTTGCAAACATGACAAGATTTATTTGCAAAATTTAATGGCGCTAATTTATAACTTCAAGGTGAGGAGCTCAATTTGATCACTACAAAGCCAATTTCTACCCCTCTAAAAAAAAACTAATTTAGTGGAAGCAGAATTTTGGTAGAAATGAGCTCAGCCAATTTCCCATCTTATCAGTTCTTAAAAAGACCAGCGAAATTCTTTCTGTTGATACACAAGAATACTGTCCACACTTTGATTATTTGCACATAGACTATTCTGACCGTTTTAAAGATGTTTTGTCCCTGGAAGTCCCTCAATCGGTTATGAACCCTTTTGTGAATATTGAAGCAGCAAAGGTTTTGATTCAGGAGGAATTGGTCGAACTTTTAACTAATGAAACTTTGAAAGCTAGCTTCCAGAATGTAGATAGTCTTGCAGACTTTAGGACATCAAGGTAACATCAGTCACTTCTACCCTGGACTGTGAACTATTGTCAAAAATATTTCAATTGCCTGTCATCCCACTGACATAGTTGCTTGATTATTTCGTTGATACAGCTTTTTCAAAGGAATAAATTATCTTAGGATATTTTCTTAATTATCTAATTTAGAATAAATTTCTCTTTTTAAAACACCATGATTCTAAAACACCATGATTACGAATCACAATGTTTAATTTTATAATTACGTGAATACCAGTCAGGATATGATACTTATTGTAACAGGTCTCCAAAAACCAGTTCACAACTACAGATATTAGAGTCTTTTATTGAAAATTTTATAAAAATATTATTTTATTGTATGTATGCTTAATGTAAAATATTTAAAAAAAATGAGAAATAAAATGAACTTGAAACACTATTGTAAAATAAACTTACTCGAATTCCTCATCCCATGTGGAGTCTGGTTCCCGCTTACGACTACTGCAATAAGGAAATAAATTATTTAATCTAACACTACAATAAAAACTTTAAAAAAATTAACATTTTATGTATTCACAAATTGTAAATTAATTCTGATGAATGTATCAAGGTAGCAATGTGAAAATGTAAACAACCATGTGTCAGGATTTTTAATTAGCTTTTTTGTACAGTTAGTAGAAAAAAATATAAAACAATTGAGGTTTATTGTCTATATGTTGCAATAAAGAAAAAATAATTATCTTGAATAAAATAAATAATCAAAATAAAGCCAAAATTTGATTTAATTCTTTTTTAAAGATTAGGGTTTAAATAATATCTTATTTAATAGTTCTTTTGGATTACTTTCTAGGAAAGCATGCAACAAGGGATTAATTTGGTAGCCCAAACATGTTTACCATAATCTTAGCCAATCTTTTTTTATACTAAATAATCCTGGAAATTTTATTTTCTCATATTAATAATTCACTTTAAAACTTTAATAATCTTAAGTTATTTACTTAAACCAACTATTCTGTAATGGAGCTGAACCCACCAGTGGTTTACCAAAAGAGCAAAATTGGAAGAATGTTTCTCCCCTATACATAATTTCTCTATCTAATAACATGGAAAAACCAGTTTACCTATGTGGGGAAGACTGCAGGTTAAAATACAACTTTTTAAGTACAGAACCATCAGTGTGTTAAACTTTTTCTTTTGTATAATTTTGTATTTAGTAGCATTGGGTTGTTAAAGAGACTAATATATTTTGATTAAAAAGTTTTCACATTTTTTTTAAATTTTAATTAAATATTTCGTAAATGAATTTTTAAAATATGCATGTTGAAAGAAACTCATGTGGAATGGGCACTTTGAATAATAAGAGATGTCATATGCAGGATGTTCAGACATTTTCAAATTGCCTTACTTTCTTTCCCTGTAAGTCTAATATTTACCCTGTATCGTGCAGATAATACACTGGTGGACAAAATTAAGAGACGGAAGACATTTTCTTAAATATCTCAAAAAATACTGAATATAAATAAATGAAATTTGGTATGGATATAGCTTAGTCCATGATAATAAAGTATGCAAAACAAAAATGAAAGTGCCATTCACTGGCAAGACCTATTGCCAATAAATCCAATGTAGTGTGAACTTAAGGATAAAAGATGACAATAAAAGAGAGGCTCCTACAGTGAGTGTTGCCTCTAGTATGGTGTATGGTCACTCCTGACAGACAGACAGCATGCACAACGAGTATGCATGCTGTAAATAAGGGAGTTAAGGAGGACTTGTGGAAGACCCTCCCATTCTTCCACCAGAGCAATTTTTAACTCCAGAATGTTTCTGGGGGGAGGTTGGCGCATCGCAATAGCTCAATCAAAGAGCATCCCAAACATGTTCAATAGGATTTAGGTCAGGGGATTTGACTGGTCAATCCATTCTTTGAATATCCTCGCTTTCCAGATACTCATCAACCATGAGAGCCCTATGTGGTCACGCATTGTCGTCCATAAAAATGAACTCAGGACCAACAGCACCCCTGAAAAGACGCACATAGGGCTCTAGGACCTCCTGCCTGTACCTCTGGGCATTCACGGAACCATTGTCAAACATATGGAGCGGTGTGCGGGTATCTTGCATGATACCTGCCCAAACCATGAGTCCTCTACCAGCATAATGGTCCCTTTCGATAATGTTGCTGGGATGGTATCGGGTTCCAGGTTCCCTCCATATCAATAACCGTCCAGAATCAGGTTGTAGACTGAATCCGGACTCATCGGTGAAAAGAACATTAACCCATTGAAGCTGTGACCAATACTGCTGTTGTCTGCACCATTCTGCACGCACTATTTTGTGGGAGGGAGTGATTGGGATGCAAATAACGGGCTTCCTGGCATACAGCCCTCTTTCATGGAGTCTCCTGGAAGCTGTCTTACTCGAAATTGATGATCCTATAGCAGCCGCGAGGCCTCTAGACAATTGAGTGGCTGTAACCGTCCTCTGGCGCTTAGCTGAAAGGAACAAATACTGGTCTTCATTGGCCGTTGCAGCCCTCGGACGACCTTGTCCTGGTCGTTTGCATACTGTCCCACTAGTTTTAAATTTACTCCACAAGTTGAAAATAACGCTTGGTGTTATATCCAATTCCCTAGCAATCTGAGCTTGGAACTGACCTGCCTCAAGTCTACCCACAATTCTCCACCTCATACCTTCGTCGTAAACGATGATGTTCACTCATTTCACCTAAAACCCAGCAAGAAACAACAAGATTATTCAAAAAATGCACTAAAATCTGCAACTGTCTCTTCACCTGCTGGCTTACCAACGCCCACAAGAATACGTAAACTTATCTCAGGGCCAATAGCGCTACAGTGACCATATATGGCAATCAACTGTCCAGGTTTAGAGAAATGTGCGAAAATGCTTTCCATCTCTTAATTTTGTCCACCAGTGTATTTAATATTGTATTTTATTAACTAAAAAAATACTTCATAATTTAAAATATAAAATCAGAGTAAAATAAATATAATATTAATGGACATATTAATATTATAAAATAAACACTATGGATTTGAAAATAAGGAAGGTTTTATTCTAGACCTTAAAAAGGGCATCAGGCTAGAAGCTGAAAAGGGCATTATATCCCCCTCAAAAGGAACATCCATTACAAAAAGAAGCATTGCATTTCACAAAAATCTGCATAGCTTTTAAACTCAAAATATACTAAGTTCTCAATTTTATTATTTAAAAAAATCTAATTTTCAAAGAGATAGTTTAATTTATAAATAATTTTGCAGTTAAATTAGCACATTCTACAAACCGGTTTTAAAATGAGTATTTTCAAATGTTGCTTGTCATAATAAAGTTTTTAATATATCAGGACTTTAAAAATCCCAGATCGGTAAAAGAGGCGATCGGAACTGAATCACTAGAACTCTGTCTTGGAGAAAGATAAAAAATAATTAAAAGCTGCAACATTAATTAAGTACTCTTCAAAAAAAGCTGTGATGCATATCAACTTATTGCGAGCTTTGCACCTGTGAAGTAAGAACAGAATAAACCTTCAAGTCCAGTTGTCTAAAAACTATTGTGATTGCTGATGGACTACATATAATCCTTAGCTATGAACTTGCATAACTTCTTTAAGGATACGTCTCTCAGGGTCTCTTAATTTCAAAAAGAATTTGTGCCCAATGTTCATGGATGTCAACACGTGTTTCGATGTTTGACCATTAGTGTTTTAGTAGTTTTCTCTCTATTTCTATAGCTGTTGTGAATTACCTTACCTGTTTTAAATATTTGTAACACTCAGTAGTTTTCTCTAAATGTTAAAACCACCCGAGTTAATGTCTTTAATTCTAAAGGCACCCAGATGGCTCTAGAGAGAGTAAAAAATATGTGGTGTGGGTGGTTACAACTTTAGCCTTTTTCTATGATCCATTGAAAGGGTCCCCCATCCAGTTCCTATTGACTAAAGACAATGGTCTTGAATATAAGTCAACATATCAAATTAAATAATTGACTGAAAGATTACCTTAACTTTAAAAATAAAAAAATGAACCACCTTATTCAGTTCCAGATCTGACCAATATAGTGAGCTATAAGCAGAGCCAAGAAACCTTGCTTTGAGAGTAAGTTGCAAGAGGGAAAAGAGGAGTGATTTCTATTTGTGTGTGTAGCTCTATCAATGGGATGGCTGAAAGATAATTGACTTTTACAGTGTGTGTTATTTACAAAACTTATAGCCCTTATTTAGATTTTCCATGCCTGGTTTTTTCAAAATTCATTTTCTAGGGAATTTGAGTTCTGATTTAAATAAATATTCCTTTGTATAAATAGAATCTTTCTGTAAGTTTGTGACAAAATTTATTTAACATAAAAATAGATAACGTTATGCCTTGAAAACCCTGTCAAAATTGACATTTTATTTTAACAATCAAAAATATGGTAAGTAAACCTCTGTAAAATATGGAAAATTATTAAGACATGTACAATAAGAAAAAAACAATAATTCTAAATCTTGACCCAGACAAACTTTTGACTTCACACAAAACAGTTAATTTATTTATCAATTGAAACTGAATTAAAACTCACAAAGAATAAATGAATCTTACTTAAAATCAGTACGCATATCACTCCAGTTATTAGATCCAGCACCATCTTTTTTATCAAGAGAACGGATTCCACTAAAACAATTTAAAAAAATTTCAATTATAAAAGTTCTGGTTGAATAGTTAACAAGTAAAATGAAAATTATTCTAAAAGTTGAGTTAACTTTAACTATTTTGGCAATAAAAAGTTTTATTCAAGTAATTTTTAAAATACATTTTGCAATTGAAAATGAAACAGATAATGAATAAATTCAACAAATATATAGATGGATAGATCGATAGATACAGTAGAGAACCAATTATCCAGGATGCTCGGGACCATCGCTATCCCAGGTGTATAGTTTTCCTGGTTTTCAGGATTGGCCAAAAAGTTTTGTTAATCAATGTTTTATCAAATCCAAATTATTTTTTTTTTAAATTTTTTTTAAAGCAATTTCACAGTATTTTGAATTTTTCTAAATTGATGTAAGCAATAACATTCCACCCTTTCCTCAATTTGCAACAGAAAAATCATTTGGCATGTAGAACAGAGTATGCAAGTATCTCATTTCTTTAAACGTAAGATGCAAGGAAAATTTTCAGAATACTTTTTGTTAAAAACTGTTTTGATATTTTTCCTGCTCGTCAGACATTTTTAATTTCCATCTAACACATTAACAGTTTACCATTAATAAAACAAATAATTCACTTATGAACATTAACAAACATTTCATTTGTATAATTTTGTATTTAGTACCATTTGGTTGTAGGGATATATTAGACATTTGGCATTGGAATGCGGACATATTAGACATTTGGAAAGCAAAAATCAGCACAGAGTGAAAAACAGCAGCAATTCTAATTCGCTTCTGTTGAGTTGACAATTCTCCAGCCAATCTGCGAGAGGAGAAAAAATTATGGATCGAAACTTACACCAAAATTGGCTTACTAGCAGAACGCCTCTGCTTTTCCTCCTCCCTTCTACAACAACAGAGTCACACAGAAACAAGTCAGAAGAATTCATAATCAAGATTTCATACAAAGAGGTTGTATACAAATGGTAGATGAGCACACAGAGTAATCTGCTAGAGGGAAACAAAGCAGAAAACTTGTTGAGGGTCAGAGGGCCAAGATTCGCAAAAAAGCAGAAATACTGGCAGGTCTGTACCACTATTTAAAAAATTATTATTCATAAAATATTTATTAAAAAAATGAATCCTTTTGTTATTTAAATTTTACATTTATTATAGTTCATATCAAAAAAATATATTTTTTCAACATATTTTTATAAAATATAAAATTATTATTTATTTTTATATTTTTTATTTATATATTTTTTATTTTTAGTTTCGGTATACTACAAAAATAGTTGTTAGATATTATAAACTTTGTATATAATCAGTAAACGGTCCATAAAATTGGATTGAACTTTGCAGTTTCTATAATCATTATTAATTAAAATAAAAAGATATTGGATCAAAAATTGTAATCTTCTGATTCTTCAAACCTATTTCTTAAAATCTGCATTTGGTATTCTTAGAAAATGGAGTTTTCTAAACACAGAAAAATTAGGAATAGCAAGATAAAAATAAACTAAAACTCAGGACAAATAAGGAAAAATCAATATTTCATCATTGAACATTGAAATTAGAACAATTACGAACCCTAAATTTGATTAGAGTTTGAATAAGTTTGCTGATTCATAATTTAAGAACAAAGTAAGGTTAAACAAATATTAATAAGAAAATAATAAATTAAAAACACTTATTACCTTTTATCACTGCCACTATGACGATCAAAATCTCTCCTTGGTGGACGATTATCCGTGTTAAAGAAGTTTCCTCGACCACGTGGTCGTCCTCTTCCTCGGAAGCCACCACCTCGACCCCTACGCATTTCGCCATCTCTTTCTCTATAAAATATGAAACAAAATAATTTTATATCCTACAAAGGATAGGGTATATTTTAAACTTTATAGAACAAACGATAGGATATATAGGGAACAGGGTTTTTGCCCCTGTTAATAAACAAAATTTCACCAATCTTAAAGACCCTATTGATAATATTAATAGTTGGGGTATTTATCAAATATCATGTTAATGTCGTCGTGCGTATATTGGGCAAACTAAACGTACCCTTAAACTTTGACTTAAAGAACACAAAAGATTAGTCCAAAATCGGAACATTAATCGATCTTCTATCACTCTACATAGTTGGAGTTCAAATAACAGGCTAGAGGCCACCAGATAAATTGCACAGTCTTGCCCTTCACTCGCTACCATGATAATGAAGTTTATGCAATAAACATATTTAAAATTCAAAGAAATGCTGAATTAATGAGCGGAAACTATAACTAAAAAAACGAGCATTACTAGCAAGAAATTTTCACCACAGACAATGTGTGTGGACACAATGTGCATTTGTTATTATGCAAAATGATACAAATATAGCCACATCAATCTAAAGGTTAGGCAGTGTTTTTCTCATAGTTTGCAAAATAATTCATTAGTGTAAAAAATAAAACTACTTGGTACAGTATTTTTTTGCGTTTAAAATGAAATTTTAAAATTTCACTAACATATCCATAGCTTTAAAAAAAATATTTTATTGTTTCTCATAAGATGCAGAAAAAAACACGATGTAAGCAAGTTACCATATGATTTTAAACTTACATTTTAAAAAAATTCCTTTATTCTAATCCGCTTCATAATTATTTTTTTTAAAAATTTAGATATGAAATTTCTAGTTTTAAAACTTTTAGTTTTATTACTTTCATTAAACTTACAATAAAATAAAACAAACAGGTGGAATGATGGTGTCTTGAATGACTTAAAAACTTAAAAGATCTCCGACTGGAAGATCAAGGTCAGGGATAGAGAGTGGGCTGTAGTGCAAATAAAGAAATTTTAAAATCATTCTCTGATATTATTCATTTCTTCTATTTCATCCAGTTCCTACCAGTGTGTAAGGGAGAAAAAAAAATTTTCTTGAAAGGCGCTCAACCTTCACTAAAATCTCTTAACATCATGTCTATTTTGAGACATTGCACAATGCAAACCTTTATACATTACTTTTTAATGCAAAAATGCAGCTCCTCTACTGGGCATTTATACTTTTTTGAAATATTTTTTCTGAAATTAATATATTTTAAATTTTAATGTTTATCTTTGAAAATTAAAGATGTTACTTCCACAACCATAGGCTAAACAAATCATGGTCGTATGCTTTATAAGGCAGTAAAAATTATAAAAACCCTGATTTTAGGTATTAACCAAAGGCAAGGGAAAATACCTGGGTTAATGCCCACTTGTAAATACCTTATCTACTGAGTATTTACCCGACCCACATCTATATACATAAGTACCATAATTTAATGTGTATAATCAGCAGATTACCTGCTAAAAACAGGAAGATCATCAGTGCGGATCTACCGAAAATATCCCCCTCCCCGACATCCTTCCTATCCGCACCCATAAAAGTGTAAGGGCTGATTCATACTGTAAGTGAAAAATGTATGTGTGATTTCGGAGATACGAGCAAGAAACTTATTGTTAATATATTTTATAAAAGGCTTCGTATTTCACTGGAGCTTTATTGGCAGCCCAATCATTAACATGTTAATCAGGTTCTTGTTCTCATCTCCAAACTCGCAAATGTGATCTTTTGAACCATCATTTCTCAATTTGATGTTAATAAATATTCCTGAGTGCCAATTTTAATATCGTATAATGCATTAGAAATTATGGTAGTTCTAAGATTGGGAAAATTTTTATACACATTTTCAAAATACAAAAGATTTAGCAACTATGCAATCAATACCTGGATTCAGAACTCTGATGTGAAGGCTCATCTCTGTTCCTGAAATTTTTCCGCTCTTCTATATCTCTGGATTCATCCGAATTTCTTAGACCTTTTATGTTCCGATCAGCAAATGGTCTTGTTCTTGGTTTGTTTAAGATTTCTATAGACAGGAAATAAATTTTATTCATATTCATTCCAATTTTAATGTTACAAAACTAAGCCAATGTGTCAAATATTATTTTAATATTTATTTATTAAGTTACCAACATCTTCAATCATACTATGAATTGTAAAACAGGAATTTCAGAGAAAAATTACTGAAATGAACTAAGAGTTAATAGTGTAAATTCCTAGAATGTGCAAAACAATCTATTACTATACAGAATTTATTGTTAAACCTTTATTAGTAAACTTCTAATTTCTACTCTCACTCAACAAGGAGTATGTCATAAAACCATAACCACGGAAAAGCAAGGCGACTTTGCTAAGTTACACTTGCAAAATGTATAAACAGGATAAGATTTATATATATCTACATACAGTAATTTTTGGTAAAAACGGCACAGTTATACATGCTACACACTCAAATAGTATATAAAATAAATTTTATTATCATCGCCTAGACTGCAACCACAAAAAAAGCCTATCTAAAATTTTCTATTATCATCGCATAAGCTTGACAGTCGTATATGTCACTTCTAATTTCAAATTTTAGCCTTAATTAAAGGGAAAACAAAGATTTTAAGCACAAAAAAGAAACAAAACAAGCTTTTACAACGGCATATCATATAGGAAAGTGAACTCAAAAACTTTCTAATGTAAATTGTGTGAGCTTAAAATCCCACATCCAGCTTTAAATCCCACATGCAGCATGGTGCAAAAATAAAGTCGAAACTAACTGGCTGCAGTTGAAAGGATAGGAATCGAAACGAAACATTGTGCATTGGTCATGTGATGCTATTGACCTCATCAATAAAAAGACAGGTTAGAATTTTTTTTCCTGTTTCTCTTTTCTCAACTAGCTGTTTCTCTTTCTCAACTGTTTCTCTTTTCTCAACTTCGTCCACCCATCTACTCCTAAACATATCTCTCGAAATGGGGATAGAAGTGAAACAAAACGTGCCAATCATGTGGCTCTGATGATCCCATAAATATGTATTTTTTCCCATAAATATGTACAGTAATATATTTTTTTTTCTTTCTCTCTTCTCAAGAAACATGCTTCACACACTTATCCACTCCTGAGAACAATCTCTTGCAGATGTGAGAATGAATTTCTTTTTGGGCTACATTCCTTTTCCTCGTCACATGATTTTTTTATTTTACATAATTGTTTTAACCTGGAGCACATTTTTTCCGAATCCCCAGAACACAAACATTCATTTAATTAAACTCAAGTTGTAAATTGGTTCCTGTTGCACATTCATAGTTGACAACATACAGTCCATCGTTAATCAAAAACTTGTCTTACCCCACCACATTTTAAGAAAAAATATTAGTTGAAAAGTATATAATTTTCCAAGCAAATTGATTGAGCTATTTCAAAACTTTTTTGTAAACATATACTTTTGTTCCAATTCACATTGATTGCGGAATTCTCGCATAAAAAAAACGAAAAAAATAAATTTGCTGGATAGGTCACATATCACGATAGTTTAGCTCGTGTTAAATACAGATACGCTGTGGCACATATACCAGAAATCACTGCATTATAACTTTTAACTCTTTTTTTCTTAATTATATTCAGGAAAATCTTTTTTACTACCCCTATTATTCATACAAAAAATATAGATATCAGGGGTCTGTCCAGACATTTTGTGAAGGGTCCGGTTTTCGTGAAATTGTGAAAAAATTACTCACATTCTTTCAATCAGGGTCCGCTTTTATGAATTATTGCAAATAGGGTCCGTTATTGCAAAAAAACTTTTTCATGAAGTTTTTAAATTGTAAAGACATACAAGATTATACTCAACACTGTTAAATTATAATTTAAAAAATTAATTTTAAAAAATAAACAGCAATTGCAGCTACTAAATTGGCGATGAAACATACAAATATTTGGTATTTATTCTATACTGCTGAACACCAAATATTCATTTCGAGAAGAATCGTCTGCCGAAGACAAAACTTAATTCGTTTACATCCATATTTCTTGTTTTCTGCCCTGGGAAGGGTTTATTCGATTAAAAAAACAATAATAAAGTTAAACAAATTTGTGAAGGGTCCGATTAAAAGAAAAATCATTTTGTGAAGGGTCCGTTTTTAAGTTAAAATATTTTGTGAAGGGTCCGTTTTAGTGAAAAGATATTTTGTGAAGGGTCCGTTAACGGACCCAAATTTCTTCTAAACAGACCCCTGGATATGTTGTGAAAACTTAAGATTTCTTTTAAAACTCTTTCTCTAATGTCATACAGATGTATAAAGAATGATTAAAAAATTCCCACCCATCCCCTCCTAATAAAATATAAAAACTAATTTTTAAGTTTAACAAATGTGCCGGTTATAAATGTCTTTCTCTTATTATGCGAAATTTGAATTGAAGATACAATGAACATGGCTGGAAAGAATAATCGCCACTGAAAACAGAAATCTAAAAAGTATTCCCACCAAAAAAAGATTTCGAAATCTAAGTCGCTAGCAAAATCTCTTACAACATCAAACTAAACCACAACTTGAACAAAAAAGAACATTGGCACAAAAGAAGAGTAGAACATTGACAATAAAATCTTATGGTTGGAAAAATTTACACCTGTCTCAGATTTTAAAAAATTATGCTCTAAACAGTCAAAAATATTCTTTAAATTTGTAATTTACAGTTTTAAAACTACAAAAATATTTAATAAAAATATCAGCCCAAAATGGCTTTGGAGACTTGCTCTCTTTGATTATCTCCTAGTGTCACCCTTGGTGATCAGTCATATTAAATAAATTACGAGATTACGATTTAATTAAATATATTAAAAAAATTACGAAAAAAGTGCTGAGTTTCTTTTTCATAAGATGACCAAAAGACTGAAACAAGATTACAAACCAGTGTTTATTTTAGACCAGGGTGCTAGAAACTGAAAGGGGCAATCGTTCCCTTAAAAAACGGTACCTATCACAAAAAAAAAGCATTTTTTTATCTTATGAACAATACTTAAGCATTTAAGACACCCAAAATACACTAAGTTTGAATTTAAAAGGTAATTAGTTTAAATAAAAAATAATTTCTTAGTTCTGGAACATAGAGTGGCAGTGTATTCATTACAGAAAAAAATTGGGAGAGAATTTCTCACCCTTTCTCAAAAACAGGGTGAGATTTCAAAAAGTTAAGTGAGATTTCTAAAAATTAAACAGTGTGCATAGCCAAATCTTTGAATCAAAAATAAGCACTTTTTAAAAACTTTTCAAGCACTTTACAAAAATTTTCAAGCACTCAAAAAATTCATATTCAATCAATGATATTATTGAAAAACAAAAACTTTTTATAAACAGTTTTAGCGTTAAAAAAAAACCCAAAAAGAATCGGGCGTAAATTGAAACAATCAGTACTTTCCCACATCACTGAGTGAATTCAACTTGACCCTGAACTCAGAACAAAAGTACCCTTACCCCCTACGTCAAAAAAAGTGTTAGAAGTAAATTAAAATATCGTATAAGNCACTGTTTAACAAGGACCGATGTTCAAAATAATGAAAGATCAAGGAAGAAAAGTGAAACGGATTTTATTCAAAATTGCAAAAGACGAAATTTTTTCCAAAATTCGTGCATTTTGAAATTGATTAATAGAGTGCGCGTACTTCTCGAGTTAATCATTTTTTATTACGAGAAAAGAAAAAAATATCCGAGATTCTCGCATTCTCGCGCTGTAGTGAAAACACTGGAATGGCCATAATTCTAGAATTTTTAAAATGTTGTGTGTCATAATAACAACTTATTAAAAATATTGGGATTTTAAAAACAATGTCAAATTGATTGAAAAATCAATAAGTAATTGTAATAACTGTCGAAAAAGCGATGGAAAATGAATGTGGATTAACAATGGAATCGTCGCGAATTAAGCTCATGAACAAGTTATTAAATGTGAAACTTGCTATCCTTAACATCATATTAATAACATTGGAATCGAAAAACCCATGAGAAAATAGTCAAGAAACGGCAAACAGCTGCCGAAAAACAACAAATAAATTATGTCAGGTTTCGCCAAGTGGGCCCACTTTGAAAAAACCCACCCGGGTTTTATTGGGTGGGCCCACCTTGAAAAAGCCCACTTGGAATGATAAGTGGATTTTTCAAAAAAAAAAATTTTTTATTAAAACTTATTGATGCACATTTAATTTTATATAATTTATTGTGCAGCATAAACTTGTCAAATAGAGTTGCATGATTTATATGATTAAGTTTTTAATATTAGTAAAATAAAAGAAACTCGAATCTATAATTTTATAGTACTATTGAAAACTTTAAGTGGATTTTTTTAAAAAGTAACATTTTAATGAAATTAAATGAAATAGAATTTCAAATAATATAGTTCAAAATAATTTCCAATAATATCAATTTTTCAAATATAGTTGCACGCTTTATATATTAATATTATTAATTTATATGTTTAAAAAAGATGGGAGAAAAAAAAGTTTTTTTTACTAAGTGATACATTAACACATTTAAACAGTTTTATTTTCCGGCTTTAAAAAAATAAGCTAAAACTTTTTATAAGAGAACTTTTTAAAATTATTCATCTAAAAATTAAATCATTTTCCGAGGGTTAATTATTTGAAAAAATGGGACAAGTAACTGATACTCTTTATAATTATACTTAATTTCAATTTCACTTTCTTTTAATTTATTATAAAAACATGGAAGACCATTAAATATTTTAGTTTTTTATTAAAGTCAAAAGTCAGATGAAATTTTAGTTTTCACTGATTATAATTTTATAATAGGAAGTATATATATGTTTAATAAATATAGTAAATAAGAGTGTGTGAAAACAAAAAGATTTGTACACTTGTTCCTTTTATATAACTGCATTTATATTTTATAATGCTTGAGTTAAAAATTGTGAAACGTTATGTACTTAACAATAAAGAAGATTCAAATATGTATTAGTGTTAGTGATAATGCGTTATTTAAACTTAATATAAAATACATATAACAAAATTAAAATAACTTTTTGGATTTATTTCTATTTTTAAGCTTATACAACACTTTTTAATAAATAAAAATATTTACAAAGTAAAACTGAGTTTATGAGCAATATATGAAAAAACCCAATTTTCCCCGGGTTTTTTCAAATAAAACCAAATTTCCCCCCAGTTTTTTCAATAAAACCCAGGTGGATTAGGATTTTTCTAAAATACCCAGGTTTTATCAAGCCATGAATTATGTGGACTTATGATAGAATCAATCTAAATTCGCACATCAAAAGAAACTTCTTAAATTGAAAAACTCTTTTGTCATAATCACATCATATAAAAATTATCAAAATAAGAAAAAACAAGTGGAAATGACATGGATTTAAGATAAATTCGGTGCTAATCGAATGCTTTAAAAAGTGATAACTCAAATTAGAAATGTGGATTTAAGACGGATTTGAGGCTAACGCCTTAAAAAGTAATAACTTAAATTAAAAATTAATGTGTTGTAATAGCATATAAAAATCATTGCAGCTTGAAAAACCATGCATAGAAGGCCAAAAATATGATAAATAACATGCTGAAAAAACTATCATAGAACGACATTAATTATGATGGAATCAACGCAAATTGAATGTTTTAAGAAGTGACAGTCAAATTCAAAATTTGAACGTAACATTAAATCTTAAAAAAATATCAGAGAAAATAGAAAAACCATGTGCCAAAAGCCGAAAAAATTACAAATAATTTCCAAAAAACTTATTTCGTTTGTCTGGAAAATTTGTGTACGATAATCAATATCTATATTTAGTATTAAAGAATCGTCACCAACTTTCCAAACGACCCAATGTTATCCAACAAAGGGAAATTATAATGGAATCAACATGTATCGAACTTCATAATAACAGGATTTAGAAAAATCAAGTGAAAGACCACTAAAATGATAAATAACTGCGAAAAACCTACCATAAAACGACGAGAAATTGTGTCAGAATTGTCACGAATCGAGTATCCATCAAATAGTGACGAATCATCCATCAAATAGTGACGACTCAAATTTGAATTTCAAACACCCAATAAAACCCAAGTAAAAGGGCTGAAAAATGATTAAGAACTTTCGAAAAAACTAATCATCAAACACTATGAAATTGCGAAGGAATCGAACATCTCAAAATGTGATGCAATTTTGAACCCAATCGAGAAGACTAGGAGCTCCTAGGTCAAATGTTAGTAAAAATTTAATTCCAGGAAGACTTTTAGATGAAACTAATCCGCATTTGCTTTAGATGAGGAAGAAAACCACTCACAATTAGCTTGACGGCAAGGGGACTCTAACCCATGATTTGTCTACCACTAAGGATATTTTATATCAGCATTGTGGTTGGTGCAAGGCGGGTGTGGAATTCAGTTTAACCAGTCATAACTGGGATTGGAACGCAGTTCAACTCATTAGGGGGCTAACGCTCTATTTCCTTAACCACCACGGCTCTCTTAAAAGTTATGCAAATACTTTTGAACAATGCCTTTTTTATGATAGGTGAACTTTTATTAGGAGAAATAATGCTCTTTTCTGCTTTTAGCACACTGTAACTTTTAAGGTTTACAATGAACACTGGCAGAAGCCATGCAGACTTGGATAAAATGAAAAATTTTCGATGAACACAAAATCTCAATTAAAAAACTTTCTGAGAGCAATTGATTAATTCTTAATAACAGTTTCAAACCCTTTCATCGCCCCCCCCCCCTTGTTTTCGCGAAATTTGCTTCAAAATTGCGTTGTTTTTTTTAAATGTTCTAATTTTTATAAAACTCTATAATGATTCATACCATAAGGATGAGTTAGGTAAAAAGAAAACACAAATAAGCTAAAAACGGAAATCCTTTATCCCTATGCTTGTTAGTGAAAGGGAAATTGGCACACTTCAGTGTTTGTTCAATTTAGGAACAAAAATTGCAAATAATTGCGTTTGGTTTTGAGCTCAGTTATAAGTTAGCTTTAGCAATATCATAAAAGATCATGCATAATCTTTAAACACTATAAAAACATAATTATATAGTATTTCCTACATCAACAAACGATCTTTAAAAGCCAAGATATTAATAAACAAAGGCATTTAAATAAATAATAATTAAGGAACAATTTGTGATTTAATTAATATTTTATACAAGCAACTTCAAATCTGAGTTAAATCTATTATGTTTCAAAGCATAATATAAGTTATTCAATTTCAGCACACAATAATTCTTGCTTTTAAAACGGACATCAATTTTTCAATTACAAGTCAACTCTTATTGTAGCTAGCTCTATTGTAAAGGCGAAGTTTATTTTAAATTTGAAATTTCAGAATATGTTTGAATACTATAGAAAAGTTATCAATGCTCGTTTCTTAAGGATTTTTTGTTTAGATGTAAATTTTCTAAAGAGCTCGAAATGTGAACCAAAAATAAAGTAGATACATTTGCAAAAGTAATAACAATTTCATGCACTGTAGTTTTTTTAATTAAGGCCTTTAATACCTGTTGTTTCAACTGGTTTTGACGCAGTAGCGAGGGGATTTTCTTTGGGCTTTTTAGAAACGGTCGCAGCCGGTGTGGGTTTTCCAGGCTTGACACTTTTGTTTTTATCCTTCGGCACAGTTTTATCGGTCTTTCGTTTTTCCTTTGCTTCCTCGCGCTCACGAATTATTTCGAGAGGGTCAACATCTTCATCGTAAAACAATTCATAACGATTTTTAACACCGATTCCGTATGTATTTTCCATCTTCGATTGATTTTAAATCTTAAGATGGAAAAATTATTTTAAAAAAATAAAATTTAAGCCTAATAATACGGCATTTAACATTCAGTTGTTAGTTTATGTTTAACCGCGCTACGGTCATGGTTATGGTCGCTTTACTGTCTTTTTGGGAAGATCGTTGCTTGGTTGACGGAATTTTCAATTCAATATACTTATTTGATTAGCTAGCTCAAAGATTGACTTTATCGTTATCGTTTAACCCCGTTCCAGGTTTACTTTATTTGGCTTTCCTTTCCTTCCTTTACATGGCGAAAGACAAATTCATTTTTTCTCACCCGGAAACCTATATATATTTTTTTTTCTATCTTGTTTCGTTTCCTTTCACTTTATTTATTTTTTAAATAACATATTCAATTCATCAATTTAATTTTTAGTTAAAATTTAATTTTTACTTAATTTTAACTATACACTTCAAATTTTCTTCAATTTATATTATTTTCTCATATTGATTTATAAACATTCAGCTTTAATTATTTACATATACATATTCAATATTTTTTTCAACAAAGTAAATGAATAACTAGGTTTTTTTTCTTCTCTCTCAATTTGATTGTAAACGAAAAAAATGGATGAACAAAATTTTTCAAATTGTGTACTGTATCATTTATACTATAATTAATTTAATTTCGATATATTTATATCATATTTTTGTCTATATTAAAAAAATATAGATATTCTCTTCTAAGAGAAAGATATCTTTCAGCATTTATAGATTTAAATGGTTCTGCGTCGTGATTGCCAAGTCACGAATTTCTTTCGCAAATCTCAGTGTTGTACTAATTACCGAAAAAGAGGCAAAAAATCACGATATTGGAGTTAATTGATTTCTGGTTTGTTACTGCAAAATTTAAAACTTGTAAATTGATCATCTTAAAAATTTAGTTGTTAGTATTAATAGTGACCGCCGGCAGAGTGGTGAACCCGTGCCACAGGTCCTGGGTTCGATCCTCGGGCCGGGCAAGGTTGACTCAGCCTTTCATCCCTTCAGTGGGTCGATAAATGACCAAGCATGCTTGGGAACTAACCGGCTGACCATCCAACCGGAACATTTGCTGCTGCAACCCAGAGCCCAAGGTCAAGAAAACTGAGATGGGCACAGTAGGCATTGGCCCTCTATGAGCTGTCGCGTGTGAGGAGCACCCAAAAAAAATTTGAAACGAAAGTAGAACAATTTATTATCTATTTTTTGCTATGTTCCATTTTCTTTTCAATATTTTGGGTACTCCTCACACTATTGTATTGATATATTTTACTTTGGCTATATTAATAAAATATTAGAAAGCAATCTTTTTTGAGGATATAATTGTGTGAGCTGATGACGGGATTATATCTTTTTATTATTTTGTTTTCTGGCTTTTAATATTTTTTAAAATACTTTTTTTTAAAATTACTATTAAATTTAATTTTTATTTTAAACTGCATTTATGTGAGTACTGATTTTAACTCTTCAGTATTAATATCTTTTGATTAATTACTGCTTTTTATTAGTAAAAACCTTTTTTACATTTTTAAGTGCAAGATAAATTCCACCTCGAAAACGACATTTTTACTTTGATAAAGGCGACGCATATATTTTTTATGTCCTTTTAATTGATTAGATGAATAATTAAAATATCGACCATGTGGTATCAAGGTTGTTTCATTCCAGAAATGAGCGTTATTTGAGAGAATTTTAGTTTTGGCTAAATTTAGTCAAATTTTGCTTTGAATGATTATTCAAATATGATTTCAGCCCTCATTTCTTATGCAAATTATAGCCTGGTGATTAATGAATGAATTCATAAGTTTCGATTAAATTTTCTGATTACACTTTTGAATTACCGGAAAACTTTCAAATATTATTTTTTCATGAAAAGTAAGACTACAAGAAATTATAATTCTCAAATACGATTACAGCACGATTAGTTTTAATTATAATTTCAAATGAGCTTCATTAGTTTGTAATCAGGATTGTAGGCAATTGATTATTTTTATCACAATGCATAAATTGTAAAACTAAATGGATTCTGTTACTTACAGTTCACAAAAAATAAAGAAAAAAATTTAAATAATCTGAATAACTTTTTCTCTAATGATCAGATTTTCACGTACCAGATCTCAATCATAACCTCATTACTCAAAGACATATGTTTAGAATTCGACTTCTAGAGAACTATTTGACTAATTTTGTTTGAAATTGGTATTTTACTAAAAATTGTATTCTTTAAAATTGCGTAATTTTCATTTTTAAATTTTCTTTATTGTCTCAATTATTGCAAAAAATAACAATTTAAAAATTCGAGGTATAATTTTATTTTTATATTTTTGGAAATGAATGGCATACAAAAAAATTAAAGGAGATTTTATTCGAATTTTAATTAGGAATTATTTTTAAAAGAAAAAAAAGTAACGGTAAATTCTCAACTCAATTCAAATGTAAATTTAACTTTGCAATTAGTTTTTTTTTGTTTTATTATGCAATATCAGAATATAAATAATGAATGATAATTGAGAAATTACAAATTGCTTAAGTTTCAACTTTTACAAAATATGTTTTGCAAACTCAAATTCAATTGAGATTTTGATAAAATAAGCTCATTTCTCAAAAATAATAAGAATGCATTTTAAAATTAAAGACTTGAAAATTATTAATGATATTAAATTCATCAGAAAACCCATTGTTTGAAAAAAAGAAAAAAATATCAATAAAAGTTGTGATATAGTATTATTTCTTAAATAAATTTTAAATATTCAAAAAAATCAGCTGAACATAAGATATATGGTTGGAGTAAAAAGAAGAAAAATGAATGGTATCAGAATTCGCTAATATAATTTTATTTAGTATTTCTGTATTGCTAAGTAAATAACCCAAGAAGCATGTGACCTTACGGTAGCCTTTTGTCGGAATTTGCTTTTTATTGTCACGAAAATGTTTATATACTAAAAACCTTTTCTCAATAAAGCAAAAATATTGCAGTTTCAAATCTTTCATCGTAAAGATGTTAAAAATTATTTTTTAAAGTCTTTTTAAAAGCATTGCCACTTAGGTAAAATGACCAATTAGGTTCATAATGACGTTTTAGCTGACGTCACACTAGTGATCAGAATTACATTGTTCATTAAAATTTCATGACAAGGTGGATTTTAGCTGAGCATACAAGACGTTGCGAAAAGAAACTTTATAATTATCTAGATTTAAGACTATTTTCACCTTCACGCTTGAAAACCCTAAGACAACCTCGATTTAATGTTTTTATATCGAAGGTTGTTTTCCAAGGTTTTGGATTAGGATAATGTGAGTAGAATAGAGCAGATTGTCACAGATCTCGTTTTAAGGTTAGAAGGTTTACACGTAAACCGGATTAAAAACCATCTTAGGTTTACATTAAAAGGTTTGCGCTGAGTGAAAACAAACCTTATTTTGCTATCAGGGAAATAGCTTATTAGCAGGGAAGTCAGTCCCTCTGCAGAGGATGACGCATCTTCAGATCATCCTCAGAGATTTTTCCCAGACCGTCTCCAACAGCCCATTGTGTAGCTTTAGTGCGACGTAAATAAAGTACCCACCAATAAATAACTTAAACAAATTTTCACTTTAAACTCACCAGATTTACTTAATATCTTTTGACATACAACAGATTTGAGCTCACAAATTATAGTGACTGCTGTCAGTGTGCGGGTGTGACCACTTGGATCAGTCTGCGTAGGGACCGAGGGTATGCGGTATTGGTCCTCATTAAATTTTTCTACCCTAAAGTGCTTGACTTCCCGTGCTGACAGTTGGGCAACTGAAGCGGGGATGCCAGTCCCTCTGCAGAGGATAAAATTGCGATAGCATGTCTTTGGATCATCCTCAAGGATGCTTCTTCAACTGTCGCCAATAGTCCATTGTGTAGCTCTAGTGTGACTTTAATAAACTACAACAACAACAGCAACATAAATTATAGAACTTATTTTTTTTATAAAAGCAAAATTATTGGTTTAAAAATATCGCCTTTCAGAGTAAGCTGCAGTAAGCAGTTGTACACTTTTTAACCAGAAGTAAAGCAAGTAAAAGTACCGTTTCCTAAATGATTTAAATACCACCTGTAGCCCATTTCGATCTCCAATTTTAAAATAAGTAGTAGTAGTTCATTTATGTCGCACTAGAGCTGCACAATGGGCTGTTGGCGACGGTCTGGGAAACATCCCTGAGGATGATCCGAAGACATGTTATCACAATTTTGATCCTCTGCAGAGGGGATGGCACCCCTGTTTCGGTAGTCCGACGATCTGCAAGCGAAGTTGAGCACTTTACGGTAGAACAGTTTAGCGAGAAGCAATACCGCACACTCTCGGTCTCTACGCAGACTGATCCAAGTGGTCACCCACCTGCACACTGACCGCAGCTAGTGATGCTTGACTTCTGTGATCTGCTGGGAGCTCTGTCTCAACGATCTGTCCACTGCGGGACAATAAAGTTTCAGTTGAATCCCAGCCTTAGACCAAAGTTGACGCATCAAACTGGAATGAGGTCTTTGGCTCTTGGCCACCATGACATTATTGTTTTTCTTCAGAAAGTTGCAAAATTTTGTGGAAATAAGATGGCATCTTTATATTTAGAGATCAGAACTAGAAGTAGACAAATACAGTGAGAAGCAGTTATTGCAGTTTCATAATTCGTAGTCTTTGTTTATAAATACTAATGCAATTTTCTTTTTATTTATTTCTCAGATTTAATATTAGCTGTATTGCTTAGATATAAATAAGTTTTAATTCACGGTAAATATATTCTTTTTTAATTATAATCCTGCGCTTAAAGTGCGCGATGGATTTATTATGGAAAGTTAGTTCGAAAGCTAAAGAAATATTAACTCAAAAAGAAGAAGCATCTGAAAATCAAGGCGAAGTTAAAGCCGAAAGTTCTGACGATTTTGCTGCTGGACTTAGAAGTGAGAAACCCGTGTCATCTTTAAGTCTAGAAACACAACAAGGCAACTCAGATAGAGAAGCTTCTTCTGAAAGCGAAGGGGTTATTTCCGAACATAGTACTAGTCCTATATCCAAAGAATCTGATCGCAATTCTGAAGGAAATGAAGATCCAGAAAAGAGCGGTGTCAAAGTGGGCATTTCTGCAGGCGATTTAAAAGATGTCTCCAATAAAGCTGTAGAATCTGCTAAATCATTTGGAAGTCAGTCCTTAAAACCATTTAGATTATATATTTAACTCATTATAAAATTTATATATATACCTAGCTATTTTCAGATTGTAAATAAACATAATTATTACGAAGTTGAATCTTAATATTTTACTTAGTTGAACATAAATATATACCAAATTGAACCTTATCAAAATTATTTTACTCAGTTGAATATAAACGTAATTATTTAATAATTTATAATATAGTTGTAATTCTAAAAAGTCTGTTTACTGAGATATAGTTGTATATTTTCTGCTGTATTTTTAAATCATTCTAACTATGATGATCAGAAGCAGGGGTTTGTCTAGGTTTTTCTGAGAAGTACCTATTTTGTGAAAATTTAGACATAAGTTAATGTGAATATAAAAGTGAACAAAAAATAGGTGGGTATTATCATGAGTTCAAATATTTTAAATTCAACAAAGAATAACATGGTTCATTTAATAGAAAATTTTTACTTTTTCACATGGTCTGGCATATGAACAGACTGTTTTTTCTTTTTCTAATTTTTTAGGCTTCCTAATTATTGTGCTTGATGTCTAGAAAATATACGCATTCTTGATAATTATCAAACATTTCGAAATGAACTGCGCAAAGAAAATTTGACTGTAACAAAAAGAAAAATACGATACAAACCCTTTTGTAAAGAAAAAAAAACTTTGCTACTACATGCTGTGTATGCTTTACAATTTAACAAATATCTTTTGTTCATTTATTATTTATATGTTTAATATAATTTATGTAAAAATATGTTTAAATTTTAAAGTTAAAAAATTTTTGAGAAAAATCTCTTATAATGTTCTTAATGTCTGTTAATGTTCTTATAAGAAGTGCAAAACTTATACTTGTATTAAATATAACTTGCGTTTTAATTAAATGCCACCAATTTTTTTCTTATTTAATCTGCTTTGCATTAAAATAATGTATTAAAAAAAAACTGACTACTCAAATTTGGATTCAAGCAGATGTTTTGTAACTCTCTTTGGAATAATTTAATTTGTACCAATAATAATAATTTATTCATCTTAATTTGTTGAATTATGAATTTTAGTAGTATTAGTCCAGGCAAATCTTGATGATTATTGTATTTTTTCCCCACTTGCACTGCCAATTATTTGAGTTATAATTTACTAAATTCTTCCGATTATTTTTTAAATGACTAAATTTAGCTTAACTATATTCATAGTTTATTATTGAATAAAAAATAGGCATATTTTAATCGTTTTCATATTCTAATTAATAATTTGTAATCCCATTTCACCTTTTTTACTTTTTCTTGGTAAAGTATCTTATGGATATATTGTTCTTTTTATTTCTCTTTCATCTTCTATTTACTGATATGCGTGTGCAATGCATTTCCCCAGAAAACGAAATCAGCATGCAACTCCTTTATGTTTGATTGAGGGCATCTTATCATAAAAGCAACGATTCTTTCGAACACACAGCAGAAAATAAAACATTTGTCCTTTCCTTGTCCCCTCTTAACCTAAAGGTCTTGAAGGTCACAGAAGAAATATTGAAGTTTTCAATAAGGAGAAATTTTCCCATTTTTCTGGATACTGGATAAATGGTTCTGTACTGTACTAACATTTGCTAAAATTTATTGCATGAATTATGTCAATTTTGACAAGAAAAAATATATTGTATCAATTCAATAATGTCCTTTTTATTATTGGTTTTATTTCTCGGTTTTTGTTATCGGTTTTCTTTCTTTCTAATTTGTTATTAATTATTTAATTTATAGGTTTCTTATATGGCATTGCAAACAAAACTGGCCGCACTCTAACTGAAACTGCTAAACAATTAAAAACTACTGTGGAAGAAAATGTAAGTCTTATTGTTGTAGTTTTATGTGTTTTTTTCTTTTTGCATTATTTAATTAAACTTTTATTTGAAACACTTATTCTAAAAATACTTTTTCTGGTGCTTCAGTTGTACCAACCAAAAGAAAAGTGTTAAATGTGTTACACTTGTGTAAAAATGTATTTTGAGCTATCAGATTGATTAATTTAATAAAAAATAATTTATCATGATAATTATTATACTTAGCAAATGAAAGCATAATTTTTCACAATATTCAGGGAGTTCGCCTTAAGCATTCGCCACCTCGTCAAATGCCATAAAATCGTAAATTTGGCGAATAAAATTGTGTTTTGGCAAATGATTTTTTCCACTGGAATGAAAAAAATATATTTAACTCGATCCTCAAAATTACGATAAAATGAAAGAATAGTTTTCTATGTTAAAAAATTAATCTTAAAAAATTGTTAAGATTTGCATTTGGCGAAGACTTTCGAAAATTGGCAAATATTTTTGATATTCGGCTAATTACTTGAAATCCTTAGCGCGGGACCTGAATATTTCAAGGTATATTATTTTTTGGCATTTTTATCAAGTTTTATAGTTAATTGAACTTTGGTATTTTTAGTTGATTCATTTTTGGTTTGCATGAATAACACCAATAAAGCCATTAGCTTAATTTTATAGGGTAATAGACTGCAGAAAAGAGAGCCAGTGAAGCAAGAGCTTTCTGTCAGCTTATTGTAACTATAAACTATATAATTCAGGATGCAATTGGTGGCTTTTATGGAATGAATTTTTGATGCATATTATTTGGCAAAGATTTTTTTCTTTCCTTAAACAAGTGATGGATAATTGTATATGAATAAACAATTTGTTAACAAAATGAATACTGTTTGTCTAAGATAGGTACTCTGATTGCATCTGAGTGTGCGACAGTCTGGTGCTATGGAAACAAGAAGAGGGCATTTTAGGGAGGGTAGCTTCAATGAAGATTCTCCTTTTCTCTCGCCGAAACCAGTCCTAAAGAGGGACCGCGCACCCCTACTTAAAATAATCATTCCTCGTTACCATAGTCACTGCCACAGCTCCAGATGAATGTCTGGCAGAGTACCTATCTTAGACAAACAGTAATCAATTTATGTTATTTAGCTTTATCATGTACTGGAGGCTTCCTAGCTATTTCTATTCAAGAGACAATAGCAAGAGAAATATCTAGTATGTGATATTACAACAAAATTGTAATATGCGCTATGATAAATGATTTAAACGAGTTAATTTATTTTGATTTACTTTTAATGTTAATTTAACATGAAGTTTAAAAGGCAATTTGCATCAGTTCATTTGAACTTAGTTATTATTATTATTTCACAATCTAGCTTTCTTATAAAATGTAAGAAAAAATTGAAAGTATTAGATAATCAATTTGTTTTGTTTAAAAATTGATAGTTTGGAGTTAAAATTTGATATATAAGTATTTCATAGCTGTCATCTCTTCTGCATTTTGCTGACTCTTTTAAAACTTTCGCTCTGTTTTACGTCATTCTACTCAGAGACTCAAATCTTCAGCATTTTTATAAATCCATACATTAAATTTTCCCTCCCAATTTTGTGATTACTCAAATGTGTGTAATATCACATTGAGTGCCGTTTTGTGATAAAAAATACTTGGATATTACAGAAGCAAAATTCGACGTTTCGCTAATATAGAATTTCAATTTGTAAAAGAAACCTCTCGTATTCTTTTCTGAACTCACATGACAAACACCAAACTGACATAACTGTTAACTTCTAACAATCACCAAAGAATTCTGCATTTTTTGCATTTCTGTTTAAATTGTATCTAGAATGTGTCAAAAAGTGATAATCGAATTGCTCTATTTGAAATTCGTGTATTATAGTATCATGTTGAAAAAAAAAGAACCCTGAGATTTTTGAAAATCACATGGCAATCTATAGTAATAGTTGTCGGATGTGCCATCAATAGATCCACTTAGATTTACAATAAAATTGTCACAAATCGAAAGCATCTAAAAGTGATTCTTAAAATTCAAAATTCACTGCATATAATAAAATAGTGTTAAAAAATTTTGGTTATAAAAATCATATTAAAATTAAGTTTTTAATCATTTTTTCAGCAATATTTAATTGTTTTTTTTCTGTAGTTTCCTATGGTTTTTAAAATTCTAATATATTTAATTGATTATTACAATATGGAATTTCGAATTTGAGCTAACATTTTTTTAAAGCATTTGATTCATGACAATCCCATTGAAATGTCATACCTATTGATGATAGTTTTTTGGACGTTATTTATCATTTTTTCAGCCCATTTCACATGGTTTTTCAAATTCCGTTTTTTTTTATACGATGTTATTGTATACAAGCTATTGAAATAATATCCATAATCTATAAAAAATATTGTTTGTTAAAATGTGTGTTGTTCAAATTTGACTAATCACTTTTTGATGCATTAAATTCTGGCTCTTTCACATGGTTTTTCAAATTCCAATATTTTTTATACAATTTTATTGCATACAAAATATCTGAATAATATCTTTAATGTTAAAAAAATGTCGGTTGTTAAGATGATTTTGATTTTGTGTATTTTGATTTTACGTAATTACTTTTTGATGCATTCGATACGTGACAATGAATTGTAATTTCAAGTGGTTAGCTGATAGATTTTCGTGGTTATTTATCATTTTTCAGCTCTTTTCAAATTGTGATTTTTTTTAAAATATATTATTACGCTGTGCAATTTTGAATTCGGTTCATGACAATTTTGTTTTCGACCCACGTCTTTTTTCGATCGTTTTCTTGCTCATTTCTAATTTTTTCTTATTCTGATATTATTCATACTATGCTATTTCAAATTTAAGGTGTCTCATTTTGACAAGCAGGCTCAATTTGCAACTATTATAAATCAACATCCTTTCAGGATCATTTTTTCAGTAGCTGTTTGTGTTAATTTTTTTTTTGTTGCCATTTCCACATGTTTTTATTTCTGATACTTTCAATAAAATGTTATAGCTAGCAAATTTCATATCTTAGTTATCACTTTCTTACGTACTCAATTGGCAAAGATTTCATCTTTAATCCACATTAAACTCCAATCGCATTTTTGGCAGTTATTTTAACTACTTATCGTTTTATTGCCATTTCAACGTTTTTAAAAATCTCAAATTTTTAATGCATTATTATTATAAAACGCAACATTTTTGAAATATTACACTAATTTTGAAACTGATTTATAGAATGTTAATTTATCTGCAGAGTAATTTTTAAGTTAAACTATCTCTTTGAAAATAAGACTTTTTTAATGATGAAATTAAAAACTTTATGTATTTTGTGGTTTCTGTAAAAGTAATGCAAATTTTTGTGAAAGACAATGCTTTTTTTTATTAATGGGGGCCTTTTGTTGGGGGGGGGGGTTGTCAACCCTCCCAACATAAGGCCCCAACAAAATTTTTTTGTTAAATGTGACTTACTAATAACCTACTGATAAGAATTTCAAAAGATTAATGTATCCTTAAGACGAAGTTGAAATTAAAATGATATTGAAATTTTAAATTTATTAGTGACAATCATTATCCTGTTCTTTTTAATTATTATCTTGTTGATCAGATTTTGATAATGTTTATCTTTGTACATAATCAAATATTGTATAGTTAAGTTCTAATGACTTTATTTGTCTCATGATAACGATAATAGATATTATTAAACACCTAGTGTAAAGAACATTTTTAATTATATATGTTTTGAAATGTATTGATTTTTTATATCAATTTATAGAGTATTTTAGGAGATTTCAATAAGGAACAAGAAGCATTTGTTACTAGTAAAAATGCTGATGCCAAAAATGAATCTCCTCCTCCTTGGGTTGGTACAGATAACGAAGAAAGTGTAAAAGAGCAAGTTTTATCTTTGTCAGCAGTAAGTTCATATTTATACATATAATGTTTTTCTCTTTTGAGTTATTCTTCTTATTGTATTTGTAAATAAGTTGAAAAATTTAGATTGATAATTTTTCAACTTTTAACAAGGATGGCGCCAGACTTGTCTAGGCGGGTTCAAACAAATTTTTTTTTTAACGAAATTAGAATGAATTTTTATTAATTTAAATTAAAATGAATGAAATACTTTAAATTTTTTCTCCCATCATTTTTTTTCAAGTGTGTTTTTAAGAATCCAAAATTAATAATATTGATATTATATTGTGCAGATTCATTTTAATGTAAATTTAAATCTCATTTTTTTCCTGTTATTGATATAATTTGTAATGTATGGTGCAATTTACCACACATTGTAAACTTAAATATTACTTCTGTAATAAAGAAAAATAGTTATCCCAGTTAAAAAATTTTAAAATTTTTTCACTCTTATTCTCATAACACAAAAATTATTCGATCATAAAAGTTTTAAATTTCTTGTGCATTTAACAAAATGTTTAAAGAACATTATGATTAGAAAATGTTATTTTTTTATGTGCATCGATTGGCTTTTGAATCATTGAAATGCTAAATTCAATTTTCTCTTCTGTAACTTTCAATAGTTCAGTTTTGCAAATAAGGTTAGAAATAAAGTTACAAGTCTAATTGCGATATTTGATTTTAAATCTCATGAATACAAATCGCGATGGAAATGTTAATACGAAATGCAATGTGCAATTTTAAGATCTTGTAAATACGAATTATGATGTGTGACTTTTAAATTTCGAGAAAAGTCAAAACTGCTGATTTTTAAAATGCTTAAATACAAATCCCGATGTGTGATTTTTAAATCATGTGACAACAAAAAGAATAGGTTGGGTGAGTGTTGTTAAATTTGCATTTGTTTATGGGACTAAAATATACTCATGGTTTGAATTATTTTTTTGCAAAGGGGACCACATTTAATATAAATTTACAGATCTAATTTTTTTTATTCTTTTCGAAAGGTGTTGATTTTACTAAGATACGAAATTACTTTTTAAGTAGCAGAAAAAGAAAAATTAAAATAGTATCTAATTTCCCGAGTTGTAATACTGTGTTAAAATAGCGGAATATTAAAAATCACAAGTAAAGATCCAGCAAAATCCCATTAACTAATCTCATACATCGAATTGATACATTACGCCTTTAAAATGCAATTCAGAGAAGGTTAAAGGTTTTATGATGGTAATTTTGTTAACTATTTCTGCTTTGAACTGCCCAAAAACATTTTTGCTTGTATCAGTCTTATGAAGCAATCTTATTAAGCATTTTCTAAGCATTGTTGTCAGTACCATTTTTGTATATTAATGTACATTAGTACATTGTTTGCAATGTTTGTTTTAAAATTTTCTTCTCAGGTGATTTTTTATTGAACAAAAACTGCAAAAGGTTATAAAGTTATTGTTTTTCATTGGAAAAACCTTTTTATTGGTCAGTTATAATGTTCATGTTAGTAGCTCTGTATGTTGTGTGGCAGCTAAAGTTTTAGATTATTCTTTCTATCATCTTAATCACTCATTACATACCTCTGTGTTTAACTGAGAGTTTTATTTCTGCTTTTAATCGAATAAATTTGTTCATTTTTTTTTATATGAACTTCGGATTTTGGCAATTAAGTAGCATATTAATTTTCATAAAAAAAATTCATGGTAGTGGTTGTACCCCACATTCAGTTATATTGATAACGCTCGTAACTTTCAAATTTATATGAATAAATTTTATAAATTTTTTAAACAAAGTGATTAATTGAACTGTAATTATTTGCTTTATTTGAAATGGAGCTGTTAGATATGCTTTTTTTTCTCCAGGATAAACGAAATTTTCTTAGGAGTCCTCCAACTGGTGTTATGTTTGATTTTGACTTTGATAGCATGTATCCTATTGCTAAAACCATGCTAAAAGAAGATCCAACATTGGAGAAAATGAGATTTGAAATTGTTCCAAAACTGTAAGTTATAATATCCTATCTTGGCAAGTCAACTCCCATTTGTTAAATGCTGTATAATCTCTAAACCTCTGGACTACTTAGATGTTTAGAAACTTTAGATGTTAACAATTTCCTGATTTAAGATATTTTACTTAAACCTTTAAAGATGTCAAAGTTGTGGGCCCCCCAAAAATTTATTCTTTTTCAATGTGAAAACTCATAGTTATTCTATTTTTTCCAGCAGTTTCTTGTTTATGTTTTAATATAATATTGTAACTCACGAATTTTAAATCACTCTATTGAATCTTCCCTTTTTAAATGGTAATCTTTTTTTTTTTTTTTTTTTTTTTTGGCAATTATTTCTACATATTTTAACATGATTTTTAAAATCCCAATATTTTAGATAGAAACTTAATTATTGTATACTCAAATTTCAAAACCTGCATTCGGTTACCTAATCACTTTTGAACCCTGATTTAATCATATATTGACGTGGTCTTATCAATTATTTTTTTGCCTGTAATCAAGAAATTTTTTAAGTAGTTTTTAATAGTATTATGAAAAATACATTTGAGTTATCACTTTTAAACGTGTTTAATTGGAGGTTATACTGAAGTAATATTGTAGAGTCATTTTAAGTTTATACTGTTGCAATTTTTAGAGTGATAGATTTGTTTTGAGATTTTAAAAACTTGTCTGGAATTACTAAAAATTTGAACAAAATTCCTGAACTAATGACCAGAATGGTTGAAAAAAAAATGCAGAAAATGTTTTTTTTTCAACCATTATATTTTACAAATTTTCTTGTTTTAATTTTTATTGGTATGTGGGATAAAATTTGTGAAGTTTGAAAGTTTTGTAATTCATATATTTTTGAATTTCGATAATAATTAAAAAAAATTAATGTCTGAAATCTTTTTAATTTTTTTTAAAATTAAAACTGTTAACAATTAGTCAATTTTATAGACCACTTTAAAAAATTATGATATTGTATAAATTTATCATATTGAAATTTTCGTAGCTGACTAGTTTTTTTAAAAAAGTGCATTTAAGGAAAAAAAATTGCCTATGTAAAGTGTATAATTCCTAAAAATCAATTTTAAAATATTTTTTGTTTTCTTAAGAGTAATACTAATTTTATGAAAATTAATTAAAAGAAAATTTTCAAACTTAGATTTGCAAAACAGAATTATAATTATCTGTGTTAGGAATAAAATCTTATAACTTCCTGTTTTAGAGTGGTTTGATCTGAAAGACGAAATTGCTTTTAACTTTAGAGATAAGTTCTATATTCTGATGTTTCTATATTCTGATTCTCTAAAATGTGTTATTGAATTACTTTTAGTGGCTTTTAGACATACAATATTAGGCAAAAGTTTGACCTTTTTGTTTCAAATTTAAGTTCTTAATGGCACAGACCGTAAAACTTGGGGCTTTTCGTTTTATGTTATATAGATCATTTAACTTATCTTTAAACTTTCCTACTGAATATGCCAACGTTAGTCTGAAATAGATCAATCTTAAAATGCTTTAAAATAATATTTCATTACAATACTTAAAAAAAAAAAAAAATGCTCTCAAGTGTTTATTTTTAGCCGAAAGAAATTGAAATTTTCTACAACATTAGAGCTAATAAGAAAGAAATTAATTAATTTCAGTTTGTGCAGCTTTTGAAATTTAATCGCAAATAATGTAAAAAGTTAAAAGTTCTGGCTTAGTTATAGTAATATCTTAAAAATAAATTGAAAATTTCAGGTATTCACAAACATTTCAAAACATTCACAAACATTAATATTATAAATTATTATGAGATTTAACAAATACACTTATTTAAACTTGTGTAGTAAAAGATCTATACAACGCAATTCTATAAACCACACTAGCTTTGTGGGTGTAAATAATGAAATTTGCACTGTTAATATTTTTTTTAATATTACGAAAAAAAATGTTTATCAAAAGATGCAAGTTAATAAATTTATCTGGAGGTGGACACTTTTTATTAATTCATAGTTATAACAAAGTTATGTATTTGAAAAAAATCAGAAAATTTTTTTCCATTGTACATTGCGCTGATCAAAAGAAATTTTTAATGTATTAATAGTAATCTTATTAAATTAAATCTTATTAAACAAACACATTTTATTTTACTTGATATTTTAGGGGCTCACTTGACAAATTTAGATCCTTGTGCATTTCCTTACTTTGATTTTAATACTTCTTTTAAATTGAAAAGTCTGTATGATTCAATGTTCAAATTTTTGTACAGTAGACGCCGCTTAATGTGATCACATCGGGACGAACATGATTTGATAACAATAACCGATTGATTACAATAAACAAAAAAAAATTAATCTAAAAAATGATTTTTTTACAGACGTATTAAAATAAAAATTATATTAAATTAGGAGTTGTTGCTGTAAGACTCTAAAGTATTTAATAGAAATTAATGTACACTAAAGAAAAAGAATTAGTATACTTGCATATTTAATGATGAACTGCAGAAAACAATACAAAAGGTTAATTATTAACTGAAAAAGAAATCATCAATTGTCGATTGTTTAGCATTCTTTCGAAGCAAGTCATTTACGAATCGCTCATAATCATAATGTTTATGAAAGTGTTCCGCGTCGGCTTTGTTTTGCACACCTAGCCGTAAGACTCGAAGTGCCTCCCTCATCTGAGCAGGCGTCGGAATTTTGTCCTCGATAGCACTTTCGGGTTCATCATCGGCATCAGAATCTTGTGACGAAGCTGGATCTTTGACACATACGGCTTCGCAAATGTCCTCATCAGTTAACGAAGTAGAAGTCTCAACCTTCTCGTCGATCTCCATCCATGCTTCAAAATCCTCAGCATTCATATCGGGCGGGGGATTGAAAACGTCTTCCATTTCTTTCATTACAGCAGCATTGTTGTCCTCTGGTTGACAAAATCCTCCATGACTAAAACAATTTCGAATTGTTTTTTCCGAGACATTATTCCATGACATTGTTAACAAATGTATGGCATCCAAAACATTTGTTTTTTT
>NC_092215.1:10546408-10590677 GCF_043381705.1 Parasteatoda tepidariorum | reverse complement strand
TAAACATAGGATTATTTTATGAAGCAGATTGCAGTTTTGTTTTTCTGATTCCACTACGTTTGATTTTTTTTTCTTTTCGCGATAAATTTCGCACTCAATAAATTAATTCTTTTTATTCATAAATTTTATCATTAGGTTTTTTTTTTTTTTGAATTCCGTTGTTTTTGCCTTGTTCCGGGTTTTAATATTTATGCTAGTGCCTTTTTTAACTATCATTTCGGTTCGATAACTTTCAAGTGTTTTTATTTAGATTAATAAGTTTTCCTTTTATTTTATCGTTTCCCCCCGTATAATTATCTTGCGTTGTTTAATCATTGGTTTTGTTTAGATTATTTAATTTAGGAATTGTAATTATTTTTAAAAAATAAATATGAGAATTTTGTATTTTTTAAACTTTATTTTATTGTCTAAACTTGCAAATTTTTTTATTCTTTTAAATGTTATATTTCTAACATTTTTTTTTCTTTTTAAAGTTAGGAGTACCTTTCTTTTTTCTCTTACTTTATGCATTACACTTTTCGGGTTCGATAAAACATACTTCGGGTTCGATAAAACATCGATTAACGACACTTTTTGGTCGATCCAGAAAACCGGGAAATTCAGATATCCGGGATAGCGATGGTCCCGAGCATCCCGGATAATTGGTTCTCTACTGTACATATGAATAATTTTTTAGATTATGTAAATTATGTATTCTTTTATAAATGTGTTGATTTTTACCTATACTTCATTAGAATCAATGAAGAGAACTTTTGGCGTAATTATTTCTATCGAGTATCATTGGTCAAACAATCGTCTCGAATCAGCAAAATGACTCACCAAAAGAGTAAGTTTAATTGTGTAATATCCTAGCTAGAATTTTTATTTTCATTGAATTTAATTTATTGAGATTTTGCATTTTATAGTACCTGATAATATTTAATAGTGCTATTTTTTTATGATGTTTGATAATCACATGAAATCTAGCAAGTATTTAAATTAGCGTTATGTGGTTTCATGTGAAATAAGATTTATGTAAGTAATGAACCCTGTGGCAGAATCACAGTGACATTGTAGCAGAGCATTACAGTGTTCTTGTAGAAAAATTTTTCATTTGGAAAACAAAAAAAAATTATTATCATTTTCAAAAGATTGCCTTTCTTGTATACCGTTAAAGGTAACAAATGTTATGAATTCTAACTTGGTTTTTAAAATCCTGATTTCTTTCATTTCTTAGTTATAAT
Organism: Parasteatoda tepidariorum; assembly: GCF_043381705.1. Lineage (NCBI taxonomy): Eukaryota > Metazoa > Arthropoda > Arachnida > Araneae > Theridiidae > Parasteatoda > Parasteatoda tepidariorum. Next base: position 10,589,454 of record NC_092215.1, on the reverse strand, counting down.
TTTTGATATTCTAGTGATTTCTTTTAAAATACTACTATTACGACACGCAAAGTACGAGTAGCGCATTTAAGTAATCACTTTTTGGCACACTGAATTTGCCTCAGTGTCTTAAATCAACAAGGCTTTCAATCCTTTTTTTTTTACAATTATTGCTGTAAACTTTCAAATTTTTTTTAAAATCTCGATATTTTTAGTACAATTTTATTATGCCACGCAAAATTTAAATCACACATTTGATTATTCACTTTTAATGTGAGGATTCCCCTGTTTTTTTAGTAGTTAATGTTTCTCATTTCCTCATGGTTTTGAAATTGTGGTATTTTTCATTTTATATTGTACTACAACGTATGAAATTTGAATTGCACATATAAATAATCACTTTTCGATGTGATCAGTTTTTGCCGATAGTATTGTAAATTCATGTGGTATTTATATTTTAACATAGTTTTTAACGATCGCAATGTATTTCATACAATATGAGGAAATTTGAATGATACATTACTTTTTCATGGTGTGTAACGTTTTTAAAAAGTGCTTGATGGTGCATATTTTTGATTTTCATTTTTTAAAAGCCCTTAAAGGTGCTTTTTTCATTGAGTGTTATTAAAAAGTGCTAAATTTTTCCTTTTTGAAAATGAGATTTTTTTTCTTTACCATGTCTATTTTTGGTATGTATTATGCAAGAGCATGGTTTTCACATTGTTCTAGTCAGCATTTTCACAATTCATTTAACCACAATCTATTTCAGTGTGCCATTGGTCTGTAACGTATTATGATAGCGCAAATGTTACATATATGAAGAAATACTTGAGAGTGACTACTGAGCTGGGTTTGGTGAGATTCTTACACTCTCATGTGCAACTCTGATGCATTTTGCAAGATACTCTTAATTAATTTCAGGCTTAATTTTCCTTCCTCTGAAATCGGACCGAAGAATCTCTCTATCTTTTTATGGTGGCCAATATAATCAAGAAAAGAGCTCTTTGTCAGAAACTAGTTATTTTATCATGCTACTGTAAAGTTTTTGAAAATTATTTTGCATTTTGTTATAGTGGTAGTAAATATTTTTGAGTGCTTGAAAAGTACTTTAATGCTGCTTATTTTTTGTTGCGAGATTTGGCTATGCACCCTGTTTTTGATGCAATGATTCTATTGCTTTTTCAATACATTTTCTTGGCATTCATTGCTATTGATTTCAACATTGTTTTTTAAATCAGATATTTTTAATACAATATTAATTTACAACAAATGGATCTATAAACACACCATTTTGAAAAGTATGATTTGCTTGATTTTGTTGTCGTTCTTTTTTTTAGCAGTTGCTGCCATAGATGTTATGATGTTTAAATTTTTTTAATGTGATGATGACTAGCAGACTGCAAAAGGGAAATAATTACTATTCACCCCTTTCTAAATGCAGTAATAGTACCTATAATATTATATATTCTTTTCAACGCTGGTGAAAAACAATTATTGCATTCCAGGAGTCTGTCCAGGGCAAATTTACTACCGTTTAGCGGTACCTTCACAAATTCAACTGTAGGAAGAACGGTAGTTTCACAAATTACTTTTTCTTAAAATTTTATTTTTGTATCCCATAGGAAACAATAAATCCATATATTTACCATATTTTTGTGTTGATTTTTTAATGTAATTTTTAATTTTTCACAAATTATGTCTAAATTTTCACAAAATAGGTACCTCTCAGAAAAACCTAGACAGACCCCTGCATTCATATAAATGAGGAATGAGACTTATCTGCCATTTGATAGAATCCGCTTTTTCTGTTGTTTTTGCCCGTACCCTATTTTTATTCGAAATAAGAGTTGATTGCAAAATCAAAATTCATGTTCAATGGCAATTGCTGTAACATATTGCAATATTGGCAATTAATTCAAAGTAGTGGGGGCAATAGAAATGCCTGCGACTTTTTCACTGAAATTCTAGCATTTCTAAGTTTCCTTGGAATTAACATGTGTACCCAGTTTTACCCCACTAGCGTGGTAAAACCAGATGGTTTGAGTACACATCTTGCTACCTCTTGATCTGTTTTATCAACACAAAATACTAGGAAGAATTTCGTCAGGAGCTGGTACGATATCAGCAAAGAAGATATATGAAGGTTAGTTTTCTCTTTAACTGTTAACATTTGAAGGAGAAAACACCTATTATTTTGAAAAATAAAATATACATACAAATATAAAAAATGTTTAGTTAAGTTTAAATTGAAATAAAATTTAAAGTAGTAATCAAAAAATACTTAAAAGCAGCAACAGCAGTATTTTTTAGTCCCTATCAAAACGAAGAACTCTTTTAAAAATGTTAAGTCAGTGAAAGAAAACAAGACCTTGGAAATTTTTTTTTCACCTTTTACTAAACTTAATTATTTTATAGACATCTTTAGTATCCCAGAAACTTTTGTTTTTTTTAAGTGACTGCAGATAGTTTGAAAGACCAAACTTCTGTGACTTAAAGTAAAAGATAATTGATAAAATTAAAGAATTAGGCGGAGAACTTGTAAAAATTTTCTTAGCATCTCATTATTCAGATGTGTATTAAATTGAACATGATCAAAATTATTTTTTGATTCTATGCTTCAAAATTTGTACTCAAAATATAGAATGGATTTTTGTAACTTTATCACAAAATGACAAAAACCAGTTTTTCATTTCTAAATTTTTGGCCCCCTAGCATGGCTCTAAATATATTTTTGAGTAATCTCCACTCAATCTTGCTCTGGTTTGATGTTTTTATACTTAGAAATTAGATCTGAAAAATCCTAAATATTTTTTGATCTGTATTTCAAACATGTCTCTGGAACTAAGGAGCGTTACTACAATTAAATCTCCTTTTACCTAATTTTTCTATTCTTCATTTTAGAAAAATATTTGTAACTTTTTTTTCTCTTAGGTAGTAGTGGTGATTCCACACCTACTTCTCCAGCAAAGAGTTCATCTGAAGATAGTATTAAAGGTATTTTATTTCGTTAATCTAAATGTTAAATATTTTTACATGTTAAAATAATATTTCAGAAGTAACTACTACTTATATGTAAAAGAAATGTTATTTTTAACAGTTTAAAACTGTTCATAACTCGAATTCAACAATAATTACACAAATTGTAATAATAAAAAGGATTTTATTTCATTGTGGTTCAGTGGGTTGAATCTAAACTAAAACTTAAGAAGTGAAGAAAAAATAATAAAAAAATTGTTTGCGCTCAGCGCCATCTGTTATTATAAATCCTCAACACTCCCCACTTGAACTCCTCCGAGTTCACTAAAATTTTAAACATAAAAATTAGACAAAAATAACATAAACATTTTTAAAAAAAATAACATTTAAATGCAAATAAATTTGAAATGAGATGCAAATATTCACTTGAAAGAAAATAAAAAAAAACATAATCTAATAAGAAAATTAAAATAAAAACATTATCATTGTTCATTTCAGTCATTGAGTTCTAAAGGATAAATAAGTTGTACTGGGCGTTTATATTCGCCGTTGGATTTGCGAATAAGGCAAGATCTTACAAGTCCATCACGCCCTTGAAATACTTTTGTTATAATACCTATGTCCCATAATAGTTTTGATTTTGTGGTGCCCTCCATCATAACCACATCTCCCACTTTCAAACATTTTGTTAAGTTAGGAGAAGTAAAGTTGTGTGCAGATCTCAAATTAAACAAATAGCGCTCTTTCCAGCGCTTCCATAAATTAGCCAATAATGTAGCGTGGTATTCTTTTCTTTTTATAAGAATCTTTTTGGTGGATTCTCTATGGATGGTTTCTGTGAAATGGGCTGGATATTCTGCCTTTTCTTTACCAAGGGTTAAAAATTGTGATGGGGTAAGAATTTCCGGTTCACCAATTTCGTTAGTGATGTAGGACAAGGGTCAAAGATTAACGATGGTTTCGATTTCAGTCAATATAGTGGTTATCTATTCAAAATTTAAAAGAGCTTTTTGAAGTATTTTTTTTAGAGGCTCTTTGACACTTTTTACCAATCTTTCATAAAATCCTCCCCACCAAGGGGCAAGTTGGACGATGAATTTCCAGGATATTCTCTTAGCAGCAAGAAAGTTTTTGAATTCGGCATTTTCCAAAATATCAAATAATCTTTGAAGCTCTTTATTGGTACATTTAAAAGTCTTGGCGTTGTCGGAGTAGACTGTATGACAACCACCTCTTCTAGAGAGAAATCTTCTGAATGCGAGCAGAAAAGTCGAAGTAGACATGTCTGTGACTAATTCAAGATGTATTGCTCTCGTGACTGCACATGTGAACAAGGCTATATATGATTTCTTTATTCCATTTTCACCCTTGATGTAGATTGGTCCGGCAAAATCAATTCCGCATACGGTAAAAGCAGGAGTTTCACTAATTCGATCTTTTGGAAGCTGTCCAGTCATTTGGGTGGAAGGCTTGGCTGTGTATCTGCGACAAATCGAACATTTCGAGACAACCTTTTTTACTAATTGTCTTCCTTTAGGCACCCAAAATCTTCTCCGAATTTGTACTAGAATGCTGTCTACTCCAGAATGAAATACATTTTCGTGTTCTCGCTTGACAAGCAACTCTGCAAATTTAGACTGTCTTGGTATGATTATAGGCTTTTTCTCATCAAAGGAATAATCTCCTTCGTCCAATCTTCATGTGATTCTCAGGATACCTTCTTCATCAAGATAAGGAGCTAAATTGAAAATAGTAGAAGAAGCTGGAATAGCCAAACTAGATTGGAGAGCTCGTATCTCACTTTCAAAGAATTTTGCTTGAGTAAGCTTTACTAGTATATCTTCAGCATTTCGGAGCTCTTCTGCAGTCAAAGTGTCCATATTCTGCTTAACTTTCTTTAAACACTTCAAATATCGCACTACCCACGCTATGATTCTAACAACTTTTTCCAGGTTGCTAAAGTTAGCGATATTTATTAACTCAAGTTCTTCACCATCTACACATTTCATAACGGTGATTTCATTTTTACGATACTCAATTTGTTCATCATTTTCTTTGAAGAGTTTCAATTCTGGCCACATTTCGGTCGGAAGGGACAACCAAGGTGGACCCTTCCGCCAAATGTCAGAATTCTTCAATATACTCATAGAAGCACCTCTACTAATAAGATCGGCAGGATTGTCAATTCCGGGGCAGTGGAACCAGTCCTTAGGTTGAGTAATCTCTTTAATTTCTTCCAATCGGTTATGCACAAATTGTTTAAAACGAATGCCAGGAGTTTTTATCCAACAACACACAATAGAGGAATCGCACCAAAAGAAACTGTCACACGGAATTTTTACGGCTCTAGTAATAGTTCGAAATAATCTAGCAGAGAGGAGGACACCTAGTAGCTCAAGTCGTGGTAATGTAATCATTTTGAGGGGCGCAATTCTACTTTTAGCTGAAACAAAACATGTAGAAATATGCCCATCACTAGTTTCTGATCTGATATAGGCAACTGTACCATAACCCTTTAAGCTGGCGTCAGAGAAGATATGTAACTGTGAACTTATAATTTCTTTGTTACCTGCTTCGAAAAAATAATAACGCGGTATTTTCAAATCATTAAGTTCACCGAATTGTTTACATATTTCGCGCCACTGATTTTCCATATCTAAGGGTAGCTCTTGATCCCACTCCAATCCGCTTTTCCAAATGCTTTGAACTAGAGATTTTAGAAGCATTGTAAAGGGTCCCAAAAATCCTACTGGATCAAAAATACGCCCAATGATTTTCAAAATAAATCGTTTTGTTATTTGCCCTGTGTCTATCAATTTTAACAGATATTTGGACTCAAAGTAAAATACATCTTTTTCAGGATCCCAACAAACTCCCAAAACTTTAAATGGAAAGCCTGATTGACCTAACGATTCCTTTTCATTCTGAACATCTATACCTGCATTCTTCCATAATTCACGTAATTTTTTATCATTTGTTTGAAACTTTCTCAATACCATGCCCGCATCCCGAAATATTTCAACACAATCAGAACTTATTTGAAATGCTGTATCTGTACTGTCACTTCCCCCTATGACGTCATCGACATATACCCTTTCATTTAGTAATTCATACGCAAGAGGCTTTGATTTTGCAAACTTTTTAATATGCTCTTTAATAGTAGCCGCTAAGAGAAAAGGGCTACAGTTGATACCAAATAGTACGCGGCAAAATCTATAAATTACTGTAGACGAATCATTATCGGGGTCATCTGACCAAAGAAATCTTGTGACATCTCGATCTTCTACATTAATCCCTATTTGTAAGAAAGCTTGTTGAACGTCCCCTATAAAAGCAATCTTGTTTTCCCGAAACGCTAGCATAAGTTCATATATATCTGGGTATAAATTTGGCCCAATATACAAACAATCGTTAAGAGACAATTCATTTTTCTTATGCGCGGAACCGTCAAATACAATCCTTAATTTGCTAGTTAGTTTATCGTTTCTTATAACCGCCCTATGAGGTAAATAACATTGTTTATAATTTTGGGGATCAGTGTTTTTAACTTTCTCAATTATCCCTTCATTTTCGTAAGTTTTTATAACTTTTTTATATTCTTCAAACAAGGATTTATCATTCTTAAATCTCCTCTTTAATTTGTCAAACCTCTCTGAAGCCAGCTCAAAGTTATCATTTAACAAATGTTTTGTATTTGGTCTCCAGAGAAGTCGTACACTATACCTATTATTTTCAAAATGCAAATCAGAATTAAAACCTTTTAACAATTCACTTTTATTATCAACATTTTCTTCGTTCATAGTATTTATTCCTAATCCTTCAAGGTTCCAAAACAAAGAATAATCAACATCAGATATTATAGTATTGTTTACAATCCTACTTAATTGGCAATTATTCATGAATCTCCCTTGAACCACAAAACCAAATAAACTATCGGTTGCAACGAGCCCTTTTCCCAGCCTCAAAGACGTATCAAAGATTACGTCATGTAGGAAATCGGCGCCGATCAAAATGTCTATATCAGCAATTTCTCCGGTATCCGAAAGAAAAATATTATTTTTCCTTGCTAATTGTTTAATTTTCTCATGGGGTGCGGCTATTTTCCCACACGTTATTTTTTCTACTACAAATGCTTCAATGCAAACATTTAATTTTTTATCGTTTTTGTTCTGAAGATTCACTTTCACTAAATCATAAGAACACCCCTTGGAAATTTTTTCTCCAAAACCGAAAACATGCAACCGTTCAGTTTTAATGGTCCTGAGGTTCAACTCATTACAAATATCCCGTTTCAAAAAACTGCGATGGCTACCAGAGTCAAATAAAATTCTAACCAACTTCTTTACATTACCATAAATCAAATACGCTAAAGAAGTCTGTAAATAGATCATTTCATTTTGTTTTCGTTTCGAAACACATGAAGCGGTAACGGATGCCAAAGTATCGTTTTTCTCTTTCGACTCATTATTTATTGCTGATTTATCACAAATTAATTCGCTATGCGGTTTCTTACATAATGTGCAAATACATTTATTCCAACATTTTTTGGATGTGTGATATTTCTTTAAGCACCGGAAACAGCGAAATTGATCTTTCAGCGTTTGTTTTTTTTCTTCGATGGTCAGAGAACAATCTTTCGATTCGTGATTTTTGGAATTACAAAACAAACAAAATATGTTGTTAGATGCCGAAACTAATGCTGAGGAAGATGAGAACTTTCGATTATAATTATGTTTACTATGGCTCTCCGACCGTTGCTGTGTTTCAAAATGAACACTTTGTTTTTTAGAACTATTAGACAACACATGTGAGGCTTCTCTACATTCTACCTCTTTTCTAATAAATGAAATTAGTTCATCAATGTCAAAATCTACACTTGATTTTCTATTTTTATTATAATCTAAATTTAAATCCTCTGGTAGCTTTTGTAAAATAACAGGACAGAGTAAATTACCATAACTACCTTTTGTTACATTCATTGATTGCAAACTGCGAATGTGGATTTCACATTCGTCATAGAACTTACGTAGAGCTTTAATATCATATGAATTTCTTACAGAATTAATTGATAAAAGTTTATTCATATGACTACTAATAATTAAATCTTGCCTACCAAATCTTTCGGTAAGCAACTTAATAGAAGAATCATAATTACTTTCAGTTAATGAGAATCCAGAAATTGCACTCAAAGCAACTCCCCCTAAATACATCTTAAGATAATTAAATTTATCAATTTTTTTAAGACTCTCATTACTATGTATAGCTATGTTATAGCTATTCCAAAAACTGTGCCACTCACAAGCATCACCAAAAAATTTGTTTATCTCCAATTTAGGTAATTTAACGTTAGCAACGTGCGAGATATTTCCATAAGTTATATTTTCTTGTAAATTATTGCTACCACTATTAACCGTTACTTCCTGTCTTGTAGTCGGGCATTTCAGTAAATATCTTTCAATTTTGCCTTTATAAGCCACTACTCGATCTTGATACTCTTGACTTTGTATGATTTCACTATCTAATTCATCGCTCTTATCAAAATAATTTTCAATTTTCAAATCAAGAGCCTTTAAAGTTTCGTTTTTTTCATTTAACTGATTTAGTGAATCATACGATGTATCAAAATCGGGAAATGTTTCTAATAACAATTTGTCAATTTTATTTATTAATTTTGTAATCAACTGTCTGATTACAGCTCTTTTGGACTTTAATTTTTCAAAATCATCCATTATAAATGGCTCGCACGTTACTATAATAAATACAATACAATTAATACAATAAAATATCAAAAATAAATTACCGACTTAAGGGAGACCAAAACAAAACAAATGTTAACTTACATTTCATGCAGGTGGCCTGTTTCCCGGTTGATGCACCATAACTCGAATTCAACAATAATTACACAAATTGTAATAATAAAAAAGATTTTATTTCATTGTGGTTCAGTGGGTTGAATCTAAACTGAAACTTAAGAAGTGAAGAAAAAATAATAAAAAAATTGTTTGCGCTCAGCGCCATCTGGTATTATAAATCCTCAACATATGCATCATCAGAGCTAAGGTAAATTTTTTTTTTTTTTTTTAAATTGAAATAATATTTTTAGTTATTTTTAACAATGTTGTAAATTTTTTGTATACTGAATTATTTCACATTGCAGTTTTTAAATATTTTAGCAGGGCTTATTTTTATAGTTGCTTTGCAGTGGTTTCTCGCAATTTGATAAGGGTCAGACAGAATTAATTTCAGTATTAGCTACTGACAGTTACAAAAACATATGTATGAATTTTAATTTAGATCTTAAATAGAAGATGTGAGTAATTATTAAGTGAAATTCCTATTGCTTTTATTAAGGCTAAAAGTTTATATTGAATTTATAAAACCTAGTTGAATTTAAATTTGTCTAAATTGTAGACTTAAAAATAATTTTGATCTTGAATTAAAATGGCAATTGCTATGAATTGAATACAACATTGCAAATATTTTGTTAAAAGAAAATTGGATATTTAACACAGGTTCATTGTTGTCACTTTCATTGAAGTTACTAAAATATTATAAATCCACTGATTCTATCACTAGCTCTTATTATAATAACAATAGAAAAATTAGCTTAGTGTAATATTAATCCTTTAACAGTGACATATAGTTCAGAAAAATGGACCAAAAATGGAAATTTTTTTTTGACTGTTTAATTTTATTCTTTACATTATTATAAAAGTTAGAAAATGGTTTTTTATTACAAAAATAAAATTTTAAAGGCAATATCTACTGTATAAATAATTTTTACATACACATAAAAAAGTGATGGATTGCACACACATCTTATTCAATTAGAGCAAATTAAACAAAATTTTTAAGCTAAATATTATATAACTAGTATAATATAATACAAGCACAACAATATGATTTTCAATACATAAATTTTACATATCTTTTATAGTATGGTATATCCCAAAACACGGTACTGCACACAAGCCCATATCTTACTCTTTGCCCATGACTGAAGTCTTAATCGGTGAAGAACTAAAACCACTAATGCCATCTATTAGGAAAATAGTAAATTAAGTATTTTAAAGTAGAAACAGACTCAGCTCGGGCTTCACAAAATAGAAACGTTAATTTTTCTCCTCTCCGAGTCAGTTCAGGCATCACAAATACTGCATGTAATAGTTGCCCGTACTGGATTCGGGCGACACTGGCTAGGGGTTAAACAAAACTTAGTTAGTTTATTTATTTTCAAGTAATTTTGACTATCAAAAGACTATAATTGCTTCAAATGAGGCAAAAATAATTTGGAAATTGAATTGAAATTAATTCTTCGAAATTGCATTTAAAAATCATTTGAATGAGGTTAAAAAAAATTATTATTTTCTTTTTTAAAAGTTCTTTTTAAATTTGTCTCCTTTAACTGCAAATGGTCCATAATTTTTATAAAAATATTTTGTAAAAAATTTTATTTCCGGAATTACCGGGACTTCGGCAATATATAATATATATCGAAGTGAGTGAAGAATAATTTGAACTTTTACTTTCATGAAGAAAGATATGTTCCTTTTTTCTTTTTATGTAGTGAAGAATAAGTACTTCAGTTAATTAAATAACTAGCTCCAAATTCCAAAAGTAAATTAATATGATTTAATTAAAAAAAATCATCTGAAACAGGTAACAGAATTGAGTCTAGGTTAGTAGACAAATAAGTTTGTGCTCTTCCGGCATTAATTTCTTTTATTTAATAGCCAAGTCATATTATGGCTTAGGAAGAGTTAACCTAACTGTTTAACCAAGGAATTGAGTAGTTTTTAAGGAAAACATCTATAATTTGAAACAAAACAAAGCTTGTCTGCTGGTGCTCTTTTCAAACACTATAAATATTAAGCTTCATAATTTGCTCTTCTCCCCAGAACTTGTTTTGCTTTAATTGCAATAATCAGACCTTTACACGCATTTTCATCAGAGAAATTGGGACAATGACAGAAAAAGATGACATTGCTCTTGGAGTCTTTGAGCGGTGGATACTAAGAGTTATTTTTGAAGAAATAAAAGTTGATGGCTTATGGCAGAGATGTTCAAATCTAGAACTTTATTGTGCCTTAAAGGAATCTGATATCATCAAATACAAAAAAATCCATGAATTAAACAGGCTGGTCATGTTATTAAAATGAGCAAAGAATGTCCAACGCAGAAAATATTCTTCACCCGGTCTTTGGAACTAGAGCTAGGGGCCGACCCAACCTCAGATGGGATGACTGTCTAGAAAAGGATATCACCAGTTTAAGAGTGATTAATTGAAAAACCATGGCCAAAAGTAGAGACCTGGAGAAAAAAAATCGTGAGGCCAACGCCCTACTTGGGCTGTCGTGCCACTGAAGAAGAAGATTGAGGCAGAATATATGTTCAACTATCAGAGAGGCAGCAAAAAGAAATGAAAAAAAAAAAGATTTTTTTACTAATACCTTTTTTTTACGATTGCAAGCATTAAAAAAAATTTTTTTTTCAAAGAAGGAAAAGTTTTATTTACTTTGATTGCTAAAAAGTGTCCGAAAAATAGGTACTTCCCATACAGGAAGTCCAGATATGGAACTTAGTACCGTGATTATAATGTTGTTTGTGTTAATTCTTGAATAAGTTTTTAAGATGAAAAATTTTTAAATATGGTATGACTAATCTATAGCACAAAAATGTCGTTTTGTTTAAATATAATCATTTTGAATATATGTGATGAATGAAATGTGTATCAGTTTGCAATTATCCACTTCCTTGCATAAGTTCAAAGAAGGTACTGGTTTGGAGTAATGAATTCCCAGATTGTTATTGAGTTCATCCGGAATTGAATTCAGAGTAATCCTATTTTTAAATTTTGTACTGCCCCAATTACTCCAAAAAGTATTAAGTGGTTCTCAATGGTATAGTGCAACCTCGAAAATCCAAACTGTTCCGTGGTTTGGACGGTCCGAATTTCCGAAATTTTGGAAGTTTAGATATCTTACTTTCATTGAATGATATATTAAAGTTTTGAATTCGCATGATTGATTTCACGACTAAACACGCATGTGTTGATCTCCGGTCTCAATTTTATCAACTTAACATAAATATACACTTTAAATAATAAATAAGAGGCATTAAAATGACACACACAAAAAGTAGCTGAAAATAATAATATATTTAAATCAACACAGTTAATAAAATGTAAACTAAATTATTTCTTAAACATATAAAAAATCGTAAGTTGTTTCATAGATTTCATTCTATGATTACTTATTTTTTTATTCACTTTATAAAGTGACATTAACTTGTGTTCGTCCATGATGTTTCTTTGCTCCAAACCTTTAAGAACACTGTCCTTATTTCTTAGCATTTCATACAACGAAACTGGTCTTTTTTCATTTTGAGTTTCCTCTTCTGTACCACTGTCATTTTCTTTATGGCCATTCCTTAAAACGGCCATTTTTATTTTGTCATCAGTCATGTAATTGACACCAGGTAGGTAATTTGTTGTCGCAACTCATTACCTCATTAATGTCATCTTCATCGATTTTAAATGTGCACTTTTTTGCATATGCGAGAAGTTCATTTATTTTAAGCTTTAAATTTCGAAGTTTTGAAAATTTAAAACCTTCAAAATGGTTTGCGTTTTCACTTTCGTCTTCAAAGAAGATTGTAAAAGGCAGAAATTTTGCCAACCATGTCGCAAAGTTTCAGGCGCAACATTATTCCATGCATTTGCGGCACAGTAAAAGGCATCCTTTATGTCAAACTCCTTTAAAAATTCCGTGATGCTCTTGCTCTGATTGGTAGAACGTAGCATTTTCTCCAAAAAGTCATTTTCATATTTACATTTTAAGTATCTTAATATTCCATTATCAATCGGTTGAATAAGCGAAGTACAATTTGGAGGTAAGTACATTGCCTGAACTCCTGATTTAGATAAAATTTCAGCTGGAGGATGTGCTGTACAATTATCTATAAAGGGTAATTTTTGCTTCAGTCGGAAGCCCAACAGCATTTCAGCGAGCTCGAGCTTTCGGATCAAAATGATCGTTAAACCACTCTTCCATAAATTCTTGCCTAATTCATGCATGTTTGTTTGCTTTGTATGCAACAAGTAGACTTTGAATGTTTTTCAATGGTAGAGATCTAGCACTTTTGCTGATTACCATCAGCATGAGGTGATCAGACCTGGAAGCATTAGCCCACACCAACACAGTTAGCCTCTCCTTTATATTGTTCATGTTCGTGTAGCTTAATAATGATGGTTAGTTCATTTAACAAACATAAACTTAAATAAAGACAATTTCCAGGTTATACATAAAAAAGACGTTACATAGATTTTTTAAATATATCTTACTATCCTGAAGAAAATTAACAAGGGGTTTCTATTTTTAAGTCTGTGGTAAAGCCTTGCCTGTGCCATAATAATTGCGCCAGTCAGAGACACTTTCTCACTTTTCTTTGCTTCACCCATTCCATCATTATACTATCCAAATCTTCGCTGTTAGATTTGCATAATGTTTTTCCTTTGTCTATCTCTAAAGGTACATCACTTTTTGCTAAAAACTGCAGTACTATTTCATTTTGTTTAATTAAATCATAAACAGTGGATTTGTCGAGCTCGTATTCTATTCAAAGATTAGCCACTGAAGTTCCTGAGTCATATTTCCACGGTAGTTCTACTTTTTTTAAAATTGTAAGTGAATTATGCTTCCTCTTCTTTGAACTGTCATAATTTTCCACTTAATTGATCGTTTAGGTAGTATGATGTTAGCAATTAAAACTAATATGGGCTTAAAACTCAAGCTGAATTTAAAATGATCAAATTAAAAACTAAAACAGATGTTTCCATACTGGAATTGTATTCGACTGTAACAGCTGATCCTAAATATTTTCTTGTTGTCAAGGCTGGGATATGAAAGAATTTGCTCTGCCTCCTAAGCTTCAAGGTTAAGATTGAACCAGTTTTCTTTCTTTACATAGAAGAAAAAAAAGGCGGTAGAAGAATTCCTCCTCCTGCATGCCTTATCCATAAAGCACTGATAAGAATGACTGGAATTTCCTTATCAGCCAAGTGCTTTCAGTCACTTCCCACCCCACCTCTTCATCCATTGCTTTCTTGTTCAAGAAAAGTTGTGGTTTTGCACTTTTAAATTAAAATTTTTATTTAAATCGTTTCATTCTTCTTTTTTTTTTTTTTTTGAAAATAGATTTAGAAAATTTTTTCTGACGAATTTTAAAAATTTCCGGATTGTAGAACTTCGGATTTAATAAAAGGTACTTCAAAGTACTTACAATGGAAGTATACATAAAATCTGTATCCAATTGAAATTAAGCGTAAATTAAAGAGCATGCTTGAGAATCTTGGAAAGGGGAAATATTTGTCGCTTCTGCTGCCCCTTGGGTAAAATATGCCTTCTTAAAGTTTTAGTCCATTTTCTTATTGAATAATTAAACATTTTAGGTTTTGTGGCACAATAGTTAAGCTATTTGTTTTCTAACTGAGAGATTAGGGGTTCAAATCCTAGTTGAGGCTTTAAATTTTGTTTCTACATTTCAGATCTAACAAGATTGATAACTACTGTATATATCAGTGTATAAGGCAACTTTTCAAACTCTTAAAATTTTACAAAATTTAGAGGATCGACTTATACATTGGTAATAAAGTTGGACATTAATTGTTTGGGAAATATTGATCCATAATAAGCTTTAAGATAGATATAAACAATTCTACATAGATTTAACTCTTTCAAATACTATTTTTAATATGTTAGATACAATTAATTTTGCTTTATTCCCTCAAATTTGTTTTACATATAAAGTTTCTTACATGTTATAAACCATAAGATCAATATAAATAATTCAATCTAAATTTAACTATTTCAAAAACTATTTTTTATTTGTCAGATACAATTAATTTTGCTTTGTTCTCTTTTCAAATTTTCTTTACATATAAAGTTTCTTTTCAAAATAAAACTTTAAATTTTGTTCAGAAGAAAATTAAAAGGAAAAGTTAAGGTAATTTATTTTCAGTATTAAGATAATTTATATTCAGTGGAGTGTTTCAAAAAATATAATGCAATGGAAACTTTAAAAATGCACCCTAAAGCAACAAATTCTTCTCTTTACCTCATCATGAGGATACTACATCATCCTTATCTACTCTGTCCAAAAAAAAAAAAAAAAAAAAAAAAAAAAAAAAAAAAAAAAAAACGGCTTCAACCCCAATAAAAGAATTCAAAATTCCTGAGTTTTTTAAAAGATTTTACACTGGCATTTAGATTCAATCCACATTTTGAAATGCATCTAGTGTCATATGACAGTTTCACATATGACGTCTATAAGGGCAGCACAGAATTTTCCTGTTATTTTAAAGCATTTTTGAAGTTAAATATATTCAACTTGAGACAAAGTTGTAGACTTAATAATTTTTTTTTTTTAAATTTTAGAATATGTGTCATATGACATATATTTAGTTTTTTTCAGCGGTAGACCAAAAATCTGCTATCTCGTAATCAAAACTAGGGGGTTCAACTTATACACTAGGAATGAGCGAATTCAGTATTTTTATTCTATATCTAAATAATTTTTTATTTTAAAGAAATTTTTTTGCAGAATTTAAACATTAAAAAACAAGAATTTTTTTTTATTGTTTTATTATTTTTACTTAAAATATATGAGTTATTGAAGATAATTGATTTTAATTTAGTAATTTAATTCTTTTAATGCTGAATTCCTTTTATTTTGCATCTTTATTTTGCAACATATTTTGCGGAATTTAATTTTGAAAATATAAACAAAATTGCTGTATAGTTTTTGTTTAAAAAAAGATAGAAAAACGAGATAAATAGAAAGGAACTATTTATCACTAAAAAAGAAGATAATTTAATTGAAAAGAGTTGGAATACAATTCAAACTCAATACAAAACAATTCAAAATCATAAATTCAAAAATATAAATTTCTTAACAAGAATTATATTGTAATTTTGCTTACATTTTAATAATTTTATTTAATAAAAATTTAAAATATTTATTGCAAAATGAAAAAATTCAGTTAAATCAATAAAAAAAATTTAAATACAATTTTTTATAATAATTTATACATCTTTGTTAAAAAATAAAAATAATAAAGCATCTATGAGTTTTTGTTTTTAAGAGTTAAAGTTTTGAAATTTTTTTTAAATAAAAACAGTAATAATTTATGTATTGAATAAAACATATTAAATAATTATAAATCATTTTAGATCAGAAATTTAGAAATATAAGTCAATTGACTGATCTCTCAGGTGGGTAGCTTAACTGTTGTGAGACAAATCCACCATGAACTACAAAGTTTTATTATTTAAAAGTTAATAAATTAAAACTTTAAGGGGACATATTTTGCTCCAGGAACAGAAGTAGCAATAAATTACCCTGTCCCAGGTTTTCAATGCTGCTTCATATTTAATTTAAATATCATAATAGTACTGATTTTACAGGTGTACAGTGTACAAAAATAAACAACGGACCATCATAAGTAACTTTTGATCTTATGATCGAATCTTTACATTCTAGGATTCAATCTTAGTAGTTTATCAGGGTGACCTCAAATATGCTAATTAATAAGTGCAGATGATATTCACTATCAGACGCAAAAACATACTTTCTCTGAATAAACATACCTTTCTTCCAATGACTTCAGATTTCTGACTCCCAAACTATAAGGGGTAGCTGCACAATCTAGGAAATATGTTTGCAATAGTTTTGTGAGGAGAGTGTTCCAAAGTTTGAACCCCTTAGTGTTAATTTTGCTTTTTACATATTTTGCCATTATCTTAAGCACTTTTTAAGCAAATTAAAATATTTTTGCAGGCAATTATAAAATTTGTTTGTCCAAAGATAATTCCAAGCAAAAACTGAATTTTAGTAAATATTTATTATTTTTTATTATTTTATTTAATAATAGATGAAAGAAATTTAAATTGTTGTTTTTGCAATTTTTTATTATCATTTTAATAATTGCAATTTTTTACATCATTTGAAAGTATCTCATTTTTCAGGGCAAAATGCAAACATTGCGCGAAATCGGTTGATCAGTTCCTGAGAAATCGAATTTTATAAAAGTCATATATTTAAAATTCAATTTCTGAGGAACTATTTAACTGATTTCGATCAAATTTTATATTTTGCCAAGTAAAATTAGATACTTTAAAATGTATATCTTACAATTCAAACTTTTTTCCAACTATTATTAAATAAATTAATAAAAAATTAAAAATATTTATTAAAATGTATTTTTTGCATGGAAGTGTGCAAAATTTTTCTAATCCGCTTAAAAAATGCTTCAGATATGGTGAAATATGCAAAAAGTAAAATTAGCATTAAGGGTTTCAACTTTGTATCGCTTTCCTGAAAAAACTATAGGGACCATTTTTGCCATATTATGGCTATCTGCTATATTTTGGGGGTCAGAAATCCGAATCCGTTTTAAAAAAGGTATGTTTATTCAAAGAAAGTAAATTTCTGTGTCTTATTTTGTAACTGAGAATATTGTCTGCACTTTTTAATTAGCCTATATGAGGTCACTCCTTCGAAATATAAAGATTGAGTGATTGAACTTGAAGATCCGATCATTAGATCAAAAGTTATTCTGGGTGATCCCTTTTTTAGTTTCTTTGCTAAGTGTACACTTTTATAGTAAAATATCAGACATACTGATACAGACAGCTTTTTACTCACAGTCCTTGTTTCTCTCTAACCGTTATGTTTATGGGGTTTAAGCAATTGCAAAAGTATACATTTTGGAAAACATCTGAATTTGTACTTTTTGTATTGCACACATATTTTAATACAGTTAATAAATAACATTGGTGAGAAATGTTTTGGTATGAGTTTTGTTAGTTCATGTCACAATAAGATACTTTAAATTTTGATAAAGAAACATGCTGGTTGGTTTGTCTTTAAATATGCTATCTTTTTTAGCTGGTATGGACAAAACTACTGCTGATGCTGGTGGTGGAGCTGATTCTGATGCAACTGATAGTCCAAACCATGAGTTTGTTAGTGATTCCTTTCAATCTAGCAAAGTATCAGCTGAAGACATCAAACAAGGAATGAAGATGCTGGGTGTTACAGACAAATCTAGCAAGGGTATCTCACTTTTTTGATTTCCTGTGTGAATGATTCTACATTAAAAAATAAAGTGTTCCAACAAGAGCAAAAAATTTAAACATTAAATAAGACAGTGTTTTTTGATTTAATCATTTAAGACAATTTGTAAGTATGTCTGGAACAACATTTCTGATAATGAATTATATGTTTTTTTTGGTGCTTAGTTCAAACTTATAACATCGTTTAACCAGGTTTCTTTGATTGCCTGGCTGTGTAATTTTTCATTTTACAACAAAATTTAGCTGTCTAGAATGTGTCATTTAGCACTTTTTTTTAAACTTGGTTTATGCTGACAGTATAATTTTCCCAGCGTTGAAGAGTAAAATCGATATTATCCATAATTTAGCCAAACTATAACTAAATTTCATCAAAAGAATAAAGACTAAGGAAGGTATACCCCATATATGTAATTTTTTACACAATTTCAAAATGCCTACATTATTATTAAATAAAAATTTATAGCTCGAAAGAATTTTGTCACAGATAGCTCAAAAGAATTTTGCCTCAGGGGCTTATACCTTACTTTACAACTCCACACGCTTATAAAAGCTTACCATTTTTTTTGTTGTATTAATGCATGTGAAAAAGAGAGTTTCCCTTTTCTTGTAGGTAATGTAAGAAAATGTAATACTTAGCATTATTTAATGTTAAGCAGTATACAATATATAAATATATATAATTTGTATAACTTTACTTTATAAAATGAACACTCATTATTTTTTTTCAATTGGAATCAATACAAGTTTTAAGGAGAGCATGAGAAATTTAAGGTAAAATGTTTTTTCAATTGAAAAAAAAATATTTAAAATAATGGAATGATTAAAAGGACTTTGCCTGAATACATATGTGTATATAAAAAAGGGAATACATAAAGAAAAAATACTTTTTTATTAATTTTTTAACTCTTTTTGATCTCAAATATGCTAATTAATTTGTACAGATAATATTTTAAATTGCAAAATCAGACACTAAAACGTAGTTCCTCACAATAACTTTTATCAATGAATTTGGATTTCTGACCTTCTGAATATAGGCTGTAACCCTAATCTGGAGAATATCCTCCCAATAGTTTGGTCAGGAGAGTGGTCTAAAGTTTGGATCCCTTAATGTTAATTTTACTTTTTGTGAAGAATCTGTAGAATTTTTTAACCGAATTGAAAAATTTTGGCATACAATTATAAAATTTGTTGATCCTAAAATAATTTCCTTGAAAAATAATTTTATGTGGCAAAATATACAATTTGAACAAAATAGCTCAAATAGTTCTTGTAAAATTGAATTTTTAAATGTACGACTTATTTAAAAGGTATGATAAGAAGATCTAGACAACTATAAAATAATTTATATAGATAAGACAAAAAAAAATCAGCTATATTCTTTTTATTTGAAATTTTATTCTGTTGAAGTAACTTACTTTATTTTATCTTTTAAAAATAAAAAAGAAGCTTGAAAAAAAAATAATAAATCTGTGTCAAAGGAAACTTTTGTTTCTAAAGCAGTTTAAAATAAAGTGAGAAGTAAAAACACCTGCATTTCCAATGAACAAAATAAAGAAATGGAAGTTGGAAAAAACTGATCAATCAATCTTGACAGCTGTGCTTGTGCTTTACTGATTAGCCCCTAAATTTCCCTCCTCTGTTTGACCATAAATTGGCCACACCCAGTTGACATTGAAACTACCATGTGGACAATAAAATGAATTCTATGCCTTTTGCGGTTTTTTATTCGAGTCATAAAATTTTTTTTTTATTTTGCCGATTTTTATTTTTTCTTGTTAATTGTTGCTTGCTTGTTTTTTTTTTAATCGTTATTAGTTTTTAGCTTGTTTTTCGTTGTTATTCATTGTTAGTTTCTTAGCATTAATTGTTAAAAAAATTTTTTTTTTGTAGTTCCCTGTTAGCTTTTTTTTTTTCTTGCGAGGTAAGCGTCTTTTGTTAAAACAAAATGTTATCTAAAAGAAAAAACGAGAACTATGATCTCGCTCCAAAGAAGAAACGATTATTTCTTCTTCATAGGATTCTGATTATTTCTTCTTGATTATATTATATAGATTATTATTTTGATTAGTAAAATTTCTCTTAAGATGGGCCAGTTTTAAATTCACCCCATCATAATCTACGATCGAAACTTGACTAAATTTATTGGTTTTTCTGAAATTAACAGTGGAATTGAATTATAGTAATATTTGGGGGCCATATTGGAATTTCCGAAAGAGATCCGAAGTTCGGCATTTCGTCAGTCCCGTGAGTGTCGGATTTAGGGTCCTATACTTCCTTTTCTGTTCGCTCAAATTACAATTGCCAAGGCGCTAAATAGATTTCTAGCTTGCGATTTTTCCTTAAGCTGGGGGTGGATACAAGATGCATACCTTTTAAATTTTCTCCTTATGCGATGTTTTTTTAAAATTATTATTTCGTTTATTTATTTTCTTACAGGCTGCTGCCAAAAAGTTTGCTAAGAATTGGCGATGTTCTGCTGCAGATCGCGATATGGGCGAATATTTCGTCGACTTCGTTATTAATTTTTTTAAATAGTCTTTATCTCAGAAAATTAATAAAACTTTCATTGACAAATTTTTTTGCTACTAAAAAGTATTTCGTCGGAAGCGCCGCATGTAGGAAAAAAACAACTTTTTTTCGATAGCGCCGCGACTCTTCCGCCGAAAAATACGGTAGTTAGTTTTGGCTTTATTGAATCATTTTTTTAACTAGTATATTTCAGTTTTTGAATTAGAAGCACATATCTCAGTCTATTTATAAGTTTTCAGGCTTTTGCTTTATCTTGTATATTAAGCTTATGTATTAAAATGTTGAGATATTACTGTAAAACTTCGACAATATAAAGTGTTCGTTAAACATCACTCTTAATATTTGGGAACTGACACAAAAATAAAACAAAAACCATAAATGCGAGGAATGAAACTAATATTTTAATAAAAACAAAAACATCATTAGAGTCTGACAAATCTATATTGAGATCAATTGCACTGAGACTGAAAAACACTAAAACCAGCTTGATTCTTGGATGAAACAGAAAAACAGTTCTGAGAAATGCCTGTCACTTTCATCCCACAATGACACTAGTTTTAATGTTTTTAAATACATCTGTGCTATTGTAGTAAATTTCTATTATAATTTATCTCAATTTGAAGTCTTTTGTCTCATTTGCTTTATTTTAGGCAAGGATTGTAAAAATTAGGTATAATTGTTGAACATACTATATATTGTAAACTGTTTAATCTTGCCATCATTTTAAACTTTTCAAATGTATATAAATGTTTTGAAATAGCATGAAGTTTAAATAACATGTTGTTTAAATAAATAAAAAGCTCATTCTAAAGGTGTGAATCATGTTTTATAGATGATGATTGGGAAAAGGAAATGCAACAAGAATTACAAGAATATGAAGTAGTTGCTGAAGGTAATGAAGATGATCCAGATTGGGAAAATGAAATTGAACAGATGCTGGAAGGCAAAGTTAAAGATGCGGTTTAAAACATTTACTAGCTATGTATAAAATTCTATTGAAACCTTTATTCTCACAATTGTTGTGTTGATATGTTAATTATTTTCATACCAAATGTATCAAATGTTCCCAAATATTCATGAAATATATTGATATCGTTAATAGTATATGCTTGTAAATGTTTTGTACAAATAAGGAAGTTTGTATATATTTTGAAATGTTTATTAAGTGTGCATACAATTTTTTTATTAAGAAGGAATATAACCATACATATTTTTTATTTACTTTAAAAAGATATAAGGGTAAATCATGTTAATTTTTCATCTTGAATTAAAGTATAGATAATACTATTTATCCTAAATTAAATAATATTGCTTCTGTAAGACCCTGATAGTATATTATCCCCTTCTTTAAAGTTTTAGTCTTACATCAGTACGTTTTCTTAAGTAAAAGAATATTTTCTAGAAAAATTGGTTTTTATAGAGTCAAAACATTCATCTTAATCATTACTTTAAGAAAGTATTTTGCGATACTTCTTTCTTTTTCTAATTAAATACTTTGAGAATATTTTTTGGGTATTTGTGATGAAAGTTTTCCTGTGATTTTTAAGCATTTGTATTAGCCATATATAATAGGATTGCTACTTTCAAGGTATTGCACAAAAATCTTTTTTATAATTATCTATATCCAGTAAAACCCTGATTTTACTTTTTTTCATCAGATCAGCGATAAAAAAACGCGCAAAGCGGGAAAACATAAAATCAGAATTAAAAAATTCCAAGCATATTTTTCAAAAATTGACACTTGCCAGGTGAACTGCTAGAAAAAAGTATGTAATCATTATTTGTTTTTTGTGTTTAGATAGAATATCTATGATTGCCTATTCAATACTAATAATTTTTGCAAATTCGCTTCTTAGTTTACATTTGCAAATAAAAATTGTTTCTGAGTTTATATGCTTGATTAGTTATGGGTATGTGCTCTGTTTTTTTTTCATTTTCATCATCACTACCATCCAAACCAAGCATTAAATCAGTTATCTAAGGAATTTCTGAAGTGATGAGATTGTCGAGGTTGATATATGCGTCATCAACTTACAGAAAATTTTCACCTTCAGCCACACCATTTTCTTTTATTTGAAGGACTAATGTCCTCATTGAATATTGAAAAGTCTGCTTTATTAAATCCGTTTGTTATGGATTTTTTATTAACTTTTCCCAAACTGAGCACTTTAAATTCCGAGCTTCCAGAACATTTATCTTTGTTTTAAAAGCATTCTGCAAATCTCCAGAATAAAGAAAAAAAGAAGAGATTTCCTAACCAATTGTTTCTTGTAATGATCTTTGAACAATTGGATGATCTCTAAACTTCCACATTTTTTATTTAAGATCCAAATGAGCAGTGCATTGATGAAGAAACAAATTGATTTTTTGCAGTTGCATTTCTTAATTATATTTTTGAATTTTGCTTCTTTCACCTCTCTGGTTTCCACAAAGGAAGATACATGCCTCAATGAAAAATGGACTAACAGGTTTGAATTTGAAAAAAACTTTGAGCATTTTGGGAAAAAAAAATGATTTGATCTGTCGCAAGGAAAACCACATTAGGATTTTCATAAAAGGGTTAATGTAAGATATAGGATATTTTAACCTTATCGGTTGAAGCAATTTTCATGAACCAGCAGAAAATGACTTTAGAAGCAGGATAACGTAAGAAATGAATAACCTAAAAAACCGGGTTCCACTCTATATATGTTTTCTATTTTAAAAAACGTTTGTTAAGATTTAGTGTTATGTTTAAAATATTAATAATATGATTTATGAGTAGCTAATATCTTTAGTGCAGTAAACATTGTATATTATGTATCACATTTGTAGTTCTCTGATCTTACTCCATGATCAGTCGCTCCTCTAATATATAAACTAACATTCCTTATCTGATAGCAGAAATTAATATTTTGTGTGTACTATTTATTTTTTAGCTCTTATAAATATTGTATTTAATTAATTTTTGCAGCTTTTTTTTTTACTTTGATATACCATAGAGTTTTATGCCTTTATAGATGGATGCTTAATTAGTTTATCTTATTTTGTGTGCCATCAATTCAACAAGTCAATATCTTGTGATGATAAGATTGAATTTAAATAGAAAATAGAACTTGGATTTTAACAAACGTTACTATTATTGTCTAAAAAAATTCATTTTAATACTTATAAAAAAACTCTACTATTAAAGAGTTACAATTTTTTCCTCCCATACATTTGACTTGGAAGCTATTAATAGTGCTTTGTGAAGTTATATTACTGTTTTTTTAGACTTGTAGTTTTTTAATTTGACTTATGTACTGTGCAATCTTTTAGAGTCTTAATGATGTTTTTCTAATTCGTATTTATTTTTCTGTCAGTATAGCATTTAATATTTTTAAAACCAGCAAGTAAGAGTAAAGCATTTTTGAGTATATGCACTTAGATATCAGATAAGGTAAAATCAAGGATCTAATAGAAAATGTTAAATTTTACTTTTTATGTAAAGTTTATTTTGACTGTAGCACAATAATATAATATTCAAAGAAAGTATCCAATAACCTTATAGAATAGTTATGTTAGTAGCTGTATTAGAGTTTAATTGTTCTAATAATCGTATTTTATGTTACTATAGTGTTTAAAATAACTTTATGCAGTGTGAAATAAGTGTACACAGTTTACTTTATGCATAAAAACCTGAAAGAAATCAAAATTGTATCTTAATTAAAAATTTGGTATTATGTACCTTTCGAAATCTTGAAAAATTTTCACCCAGTAATTGCTTAGGCATTGAATATCCCGAAAGCAAACATCTTTTATTCTGATTCCAAAGTAAAAGCATTTGAATAGTTTAGTTATTAGCTAATATATCAAAATATTGATACAAAGAAACGTTTTGGTCTATTTACAAATGGCATTTTACACTAATTTGTTTTTGTCTTAATGTATGTTTTAAGTTTAAATTAGTGTAAAATCTGTAAGTTCTCACTCAGGTTATTATTATTTTTTGTTAGTCTTCAGAAAAGTTTAATTTGAATATAGTGTGTCAGAATATATTAATTGGGAGGAAAAAGTCCATGTACATTTCTTAGTATTTGAACTCTGTTAGAGTTTTAGCAATGTTCATTTTTATCCTATTTTAGTTTCAATTTGTATTTTAAAATTAGTTATTTTTCCCCTCATTTTTTATGTGTTCAGACATTTTAGGTATTATTGCAGTGCACAAACACAGTTTAATATAAAACTTGCTTTTAAAAAAAATATATTGTTACATACTCTAATGCATGATAGAAATTATTTTAATTATCTAGGTACAGATTATTGAATAGATTTTACTTGCTAGTTTCATGTTTTATTTGAATGAGATTTATATAACTTTTTAGTTTTTGTTCATAAATGTATACTTTGTTTTTTAGTTTTCAATAATAAATGCAACTTGTAATGAGAAAATTTACTCTTGTCCTTAGAATAGAATAGATTGTGTTGAAAAATAATCTAAAGTATGTCACAATGGAGTAATGCCATTCATTAAGATTTTGAATTTGTGCAAACTATGCAAAAAACTATGCAGAAAACTATGCAAAAGAAACTATTTTTTTATTGGTTCATTTCCTTAGAAATGCCAAACAACGTGTGAAACTGTCGCACTGGGGAAAATCTCGTTACAGATTAGTCAGCTGTGAATTATTTATATCATGTAATGTAATATTGTTCTATATGAATATAAAAATTGTTTTGATGCAAATTAGGTTGTATTTTATTTTATTTACTGTTCATCTGTGCTTCTTCATACAATGTGTTCCATTGTCATTATCCTTAAAATATATTTATAGAATTTTTGTCAGAAAAGAGGTTAAAAAATGTATATGGGGTTGCAAGTTCATAATCAAACTTGCAAATTTGGCAGTTTTTACAAATAATATTTTCTAGTAAGGGGACAAATTTATGTTTAAATATATTACTCTAGGTTTAAGAAATTTGGTTTGAAATTAATTTATCTGACATAACAAAAGGAATTAAAAAACATGAAAGATCTTTAAAAATTATGCCTTATAGTATAAATGTCTGACAAAAGTTAAAAAATTGCTAATAAATGCTTTTATACTCTGTTTTATAGTTATAGCTATAAAATTTTTTTTAGCCAAAGTCATAAAAGTTAACAGCTATGCTATTGTCAAAATCAGTATTGAAGGTAAAAATAGAAGTATGAAAAGTAGCTCTATTGTTTAGATGAAAGCAACAGAGGTTCATTTTCACTTGTTTTTCAGTTTTATTTCCCATATTGATGATTTGTCTGGTTTTGGTTGAAAAAAAATGTTTACACCTTATTTAATTGCGACCCCTAATTTATGTTTTCTTTCTTCAGTTTTTGAAAATCATTCAATATTCTTAAAATATCAAGGACTGTGATTATGGCACACTTAATTTAAGCGAGAGAAAAAAGTAAAAATAAGAGTTTTACCATTTCCTGATGAGAAAAAAACAAACATGAAGTTACTAAATCAGTATGTTTTCATGATTCATATTCTAAAGCATAATTATAATATTTAAACTTTGATTTTTGACCTTTAAGTTGTGTATATCTTTCATATAGACTTAAAAAAGTAAGTATGTTGCAGGTTTTTTCTATCTTGAAACTTAACTATAACTAAAAATAGTTCTTAACATCTCAGTTCTTTTAATATCCAAAATCTCTACCTTAGACCGCAATATTTTTTATAAGTACATCTATGGGGGTCAATCATGTGTGATTGTATCTCCTAAAAATCTATTAAAAATATTTTGTTTTAAAATGTTACTAAATTTTACTTTAATATAAATAATTTAAAATAATATTTTTATTTTAGTGCAAAAGTTGTATTGTAAAATTAAATGTTATGATCAAATATTATGTTTGCAGTTTGCATAGTGTATCTTGCAAGAACGAATTTTCTTTTTAGTTCTGAGTTAAAAAAAAATGCTAGTACATGCCCCTTTTTTGCGGTGTGTTTGTTCATACCATATTTGTTATTATGTTGAAAGTTTACCATACATGTTCATTTAGTAATAAGGTGAATTTGTTCTTCAGTATTTTTTACCCCACAAAAAACTAAAATTTATTAATTATTGATGTTCATATTAACTAAAGTAATAATGCTATTAAATAACACTAAGTTGGGCAATGTTGTTCTAACAAAAGTATATGAAAGTTTTTTTTTCTGCGGTAAGCATTATCAGTATTCTGATTTATTCTGTTTGTATTCTTTGAAAACCAAATCAAGGGACCCAAGAGATAAAGCTCCTTCTTAAATTGCCTACCCAATTGTCTTGTGTTGACTTGTTTTTTTTTTTCCAACTACCCCTAGTCTGCATGGAAATGAAGTAATATGTTTCTAGCTCTTGGCAGATCATGGGTTAGAATTCCATTGCTATTACTTGTACCCTGTGAGAATTCATGTTTTTTTTACCTCCGCTTAATCTAAATTAATTTTACTCTACGGTTATCCAGGAATAAGAGTTTATTCCAAAACTCAATGCAGGAGTTCCCTTATATTCCAAGTTGAGATCAAAACCATTGGGAAATGAAGATGAACATCATTGCCTTAAATATTGTATTTGGATAAATTTCCTACTGGTAGTGATAAAATCAACTGTATTTTTCTACAAAGTGTTATTACCACTACCTGCAGAATCTTCTGGTAACAATCCTTTTACGTTTAGTAATGGATGATGAAAATAGTTATAGATGGATAGTTAGGTTAAGTAATGGAATGATTAAAATAGCAGTGTTCTTTGCTCAGTAATGTCTCCAATATGTTTTGTTAAGACTTTCTTCTATTGATTTAATCTCATTTTTATAAATTATTTGTTGCAATTTTTTGTAACATATATTTATAAAATTGACATTTTCTTTTTTAAGGGTTAGTTCAACGTGACAAGCATAATTTCTTGAAATACTGCAACATGAACGAACATATATTAACTAGGAAGTTTTCAGTTCAAGCACCCTTGCAGTTTATCATTATAACCATCTATGATTTAAAGAAAAAGGATGATATTAAAAACTTGCTTTATTTTATTTAATTATTTTTTTTTTAAATTTTTCTTCTCTGGAATTGATTCTTTGACCATTTATCCTAAACTAAATACGGAAGTAAAACCTGGTTATTTTTTTGCACATTATTTCAGTTCTGAAACTGAATTACATGGCAAGGAATTTTATCTACAAATTGCCGAAGTTGCTTTACAGTTAACGGATTAAAATGAGTACTTCCATACTCATATATCAATGTGATTTTGTATTTCGTTCATCTAGTATTATATATACAATAATGACTACAAAGTTCTTTAAGTCCCTTTATATGTCATTTTTTTATGTTAAATACAAAAGGGGTAAAAACAAAAAGATTAAAGTTGGGAAAAAAACAGTTGTTTGTACAATAAAATTTAAGAAAAAAAATCGTTTATTTATTCAATGAAATTATAAGGTTTAAACACTTATAGTTAGGTTTAAAATTTCAAAACCAGTTATAATTTGACTTGCATTCAAGGCTTATATGTATATTGTTTATTGATTTCTAATTAAATATTCATTTCTGATCTTGTTTTTACTATGAATATGTTACTGATACTGTTAATATACTCTAAAGATTCTAAAATTATATGGTAAGAGCAGTGTTTAGCAAACACATATGTATGCATTAATGAGATTCAATTCGGGTAGTTATTTCATTTTCAAAATATTGGTATCCAAAGGGGTTATAAAATGAAAAAAATATTGTATTACCTATATATATATAGAGAGAGAGAGAGTGTGTATATATATATATATATATATAGAGAGAGAGAGAGAGTGTGTGCGCAATGAACTTGGTAATCTGATGTTTTTAAGGTTTGGGATGAAATGTAATAAATTTTTCAATGCTAATAATAATCATATTCTTTATAGACAACATTTAAATGAAATTGAAAGAGGAAAATGATGTAGGAAATATATTTAAGATTATATTGTTACTATTCTCCCTGTTGAAATAATTATTTAAACATTTTGCACTTCGAATAGATTATTCCAACTAATGAATCTAACATATGTCTTATTGACAGGAAATATTTAATTCACAAAATGCTTAAAAATTGTAAAATATGTATATATTTTTTAAATATGTAAAACTCTTTAATTTCCTTTAAAAAATGATATACACTGAGAGTTAAGGAGCAAAATATGTTCTAGTATTGGATTCTAGTAAGATTTGCACTAATCACATTAGCAAAAAAAAAACTTAGCATTCTAACCTTATTTCTTTACTAAACTAGCCTTAAAAATTGTTGCCAAGAATCGTTGCAAACTATTTTTACGGTTTTTGTATTCCATTACTTACTACAATATTAATTTTTTTTAAAAAAAGTATCATACTTCCGAAAAAAAGTAGCAGCTGCAGTCGTTTCATTACTTGTAGTGCGTCAGTTGCAACCATAGAATAATAGTAATAGTTTTCGCCATCAACAATATTTGAGAAATATTGAAAAATGATAAGAAAAAGAGAAATTTTTCTGTCCTTACAAAATAAGGTATTCCATTATCATTAAAAGTGCTGCCATTTTTTTTAACTTACAAATTTTGATTGATTCTAAATAAAACCTTCAACAAATAAAATTTTTAAAATCAATTGAAGCTTTGAAGATTTCAATTTGAATTGCAAAAGATTTTATTTAGTTTGAAAAAGTTTTATATGTATATATTTTCTCTAAAATTTGTATTTTATTTATTTATTGCTAGGACAATATATTAATGAATTGGAAAAGGAAAAATTATTCTAACATAAGAGGAGAACGAAACTCTTCTAGAAAATTAGAATATTCAATTTTCATTAAAAGTGGTGCCGAATGAATTCATATTAAAGCTTACAAATTTTGAAATCAAATTAAAATTTGCAAATTAGCTGAAACTTAAAAATTTGAGTTGCGAAAATTTTTATTTAGTTTGAAAGTGAATGACGATTTGTAAAATGTTTAAATTGAAATACAAAACTTGTTTCCAAAACAAACAGTTTTATTACCAATCTAAACATAACATTTCTCTACAAATCTTTTTATTTTATCGAAGGTAATATTTGTGTGTATAAACCATGGGTAACTTCCTCGTTAGAAATTAAAATGAGCAAATAAAAAATCTTAACCTTGAATAAGTTAAAACATGTTGAAAACAAAAGCGCGAAACCTCTTCTTTCCTTGTTCAGTAGATGAAGAAGATGGAGAAAAAAAGGAGGCCTTAGCAACTGCTGAAAAAAGCTCGTTCTCTTCTCAAGGAAGAAGGCAATGCCCTTCATTGATTGGGTGGGCCGTCTGCGGCCCGTCTATCCCCCTCCCTACGACAGGGATGGGGGTTTCACGTGATTAAGTATTGTGCACTGCGGGTTATTGAAATACGCTTTCTCTCCCCCTCCCCTTTATTGTTGTATTCACTAATAGTCTCTTTCTTTTCAAATTTGTATCATTGTTGCATTTAAGATGAACAGAAGTAGAGGAATCATGTTCAGAGGAAGTAGATTTTATTGATTAAGATCCGTCTGAGGAAAGAATAGACTTCCTGATTTTTTTTTTTTCCCTCCGTATTTTATTAAGTTATCGGATCCCAAAGGTAATTAAACCTTTTAGAATCGTCGGTTTGAATTCAGTTTTAGAATATAATTTTATTATTTAACCTATTCACGTTTCTCCGTTTTTAATGAGAGAAAGAAAACGAATTTCGTTTTGGAAACTATAAATAGACGGAGAAGCAAACCTCTTAGCAACAGAGAGAGAAGTATCTATTGTCGCGGTTACTAAGAACAGCTGATCCTGATTATCGCAAGACGAGGAAAGAAAGTAAAATGTTAAAATAAATAAATAAATAAAAAGGCATTGAGGAGGAAATGTAATGAAGTAGGTAGAAATAAATCTTAACTGTGCAAAAACGATATAAACCCCCATTTTTAAGGAAGAATAAAAAATAAAAAAAGTTTCCCAAAATATGGAAAATCTTTTTCAGAAATTTTACAATTTATTTTATTATTGTTTTTTTTTTTATTGCAAGGAAGGGAGAAGAATAACTGGAACATAATATTTCACAGGGTGTGTAGCGTTTTTAAAAAGTGCTTAAAGGAGCTTATTTTTGATTTACATTTTTTAAAAACCCTTAAGTGTGCTTTTTTCATTCGGGTTTTGTAAAAAGTGCTTAATTTTCTATCTTTTAAAAAGAGATTTTTTCCTTTGCCGTGTCGATTTTCGTTCTAAATTACAAAAATGCATGATTTTCATAATTTTCTCTGCAATATTTATCAGAAACTAGTTATTTTATAATGATTATGTGAAGTTTGTGAAAATGTTTTTGAATTTTATTGATTTTATGTTCATAAATTAAGAACTTATACTATATGTTCATAAATTAGCAACTTAATGAACGATGGAAAGAAAAAAAGAATTTTTATTACTGCACAGATCCTAATTATGAAATTTTTTTTTTGGAACGTTATTTAAAATATTTTTTGAGTGCTTAAAAAGTACTTCAAATGTGCTAATTTCTTGTTGAAAAATCTGGCTACGCACCCTGTTTTATTACTTTTGTTAATTGTTTTGTTTTATAATCCCATTTTATTATCAATCAGCAAATGCAATTTTTTGTGGGAATTATGCTCTATTTTTACATTGCCCTTAACACCTTGACGCAGACGGGACATTGGTGCTCTTTTTATATACTTTTTTTTTTTTGCTGACACTCTATTTGATATTTTTTATAATAGTTTCTAAACAATCTGTTTGATGATCGGAAATTCAAAAAAAGTAGAATTTTTTTTAAAATTTAGACTAAAAACTTTATCAGTAATTTGCAAATTTAAGATGTTTGAATGACGAATTAGTGTTTCTCTTAGATCTAAATGATTGCAAATTTGAAAAATTATTGTTCGGAAGTGTTCCGTGTTTGGTAGATTTTAACTTTAACACATCATCATAACTTAAAACGATTTTAACTTTAACTCATAAAAAAAAAGCATTTCGTTAGAAATCTTATGAATTTTAACAATCAATTCAATTCGAGCTGTGAAGATAGAATTAATGTAATTAAAAACTTATTCAAATCAAATTCGATATTTTTTTTAAAAAAAAGATAATATATAAAAATTTTATAAAGTTTACATAAAGAAACTATCCCCCCTTCATACTATTTAACGAAATAATTGGGACTCGTAAGCAATTCTAAAATTAATCTAAATTTTAATAATTACATGTATTATGATAACATGTAATTATTACATGTATGCATTATGATAGGATAAAAATATTAGTTTCTCAACGAGCAGTTTTTTTTTAGATAAATTGAATTATTTAGTCTTGAGTCATATATTTTTAATAAAAAACGTTAATATTTATATTTTTAATATTAAATTCCCAAAAGACTTGTTAATTTATTTAATAGATTTAACACCATTTATAATACTACTATTATTTATCAGATACTTGCTTTAAAAATATATGAAGTATTAAAAATTTCTTTCACTCAACATCAAATTAAAAATTTTATGTTAATTATTTAAAAAAAAACTAATCACTTTCGATTAATTAAAGAGCTGAATAGACGAAGCGGGTAAATGAAATTTTAGTGAATTTGAGTTAATTTAGCTTTAAAGTTTATACGTTACTCCTTTTTGTTACTTCGCTGAATTTTTATTTTTTCAAGTATACTTATGAAGACATAACTCATAAATGTTTTGAAATTATATTTATTTAAAACTAACTCTTTTATAAAGGCGGAATTTTACGATTTTTGAGCGTTGCATCTGCTTTTTTTCATGGATGATTTTCAGTGTGTTTCAACGAATATAATTTTGTGTGAAAAAATTAAATAACTATATATGTATTGGTTTTACATTCAAGAAATAAAACTTAGCAGTTTCAACAGGGAACAAACTAGCATGAAGTTTTATCTAGCCTTGTTAGTTCAAAGGCAGCATAAGCTCAACATTCTCAGAGTAGAAGTTTTACCGATATTTATCTTTTTAATTAATGAGAATTCAGTAATGATTGATTGTGATCAATATGTTATGTAATTTCGTTTCGCCAAAAGGTATGACTGAGCCGTGATGGCTCAGGGGATAGAGCGTTCAACTTCCAATGAGGTGAACCGGGTTCGAATCCCAGCAATGGCTGGTCAATACGAAATCCGCATCCAGCTTGTACCGACAACAGTGCTGACGTAAAATACCCTCAGTGGTAGACGCATCACGGGATAGAGTCCCCTTGCCGTTAGGCTAGCCGTGTGAGGTTTTTGTGGTTGTCTTCTCCGTGTAACGCAAATTCTGGTTGGTTCCATCAAAAAGTTCTCTACGAAGGCCAATTTCTCTCAATACTTGATCCAGGAGTGTCCTTGTCTTCAAGATTGAGTTCAAAATAACGAGTCAACGGAGTTGAACATTAGTAAACCCCCCCCCCAAAAAAAAATCGGGTTAGCTGTTCAATAACGGTCATAAAAAAAGGTATGACTAGAATTGTGGCTGCTCAGGGGATAGAACATACGTCTCCCAATGAGGTAAACCAGGTTCAAATTCCAGCGATGACTGGTCGATACGAATTCCGCACCCGGCTCGCATCGATCACACACAGTGCTGGCTTAAAATATCCTCAGTAGTAGACAGATCATGGGTTAGAATCTCCTTGCCGTCGGATCAACCATGGGAGGTTTTGTGGTGTTCCTCTCCGTGTAACGCAAATGCGGGTTATTTCCATCAATTAAGTCTTCCACGAAGACAAATTTCTCCCAATACTTGATTCCGGAATTCCCTTGTCGAATTAAACATTAGTAGTCTTAAACTCAAAATTTGTCGGTTGTTCAGCAACGGTTATAAAATAAAGTTATATCTAGAGTCACAGTGGCTCAGGGAATAGAGAGTACACTTTCAATGAGGTGACCCAAGTTCGAATCCCACAGGTGGCTGATTGATAACAATTCAGCTCCCCGTTCGCACTGACCACTGTGCAGACGTAAAATATTCTCAGAGGTAGACGAATCATGGGTTAGAATTACCTTGCCATCGGGCTAACCGTAGGAGGTTTTGTGGTTTTCCTCTCCATGTAATTACGCATATGCGGGTTAGTTCCATCAAAAAGTTTCCACGATGACTAGTTTTGTCCCAATGCTTGACCCCTTGTCTTCTCAGTGGGGTTCAAAATTACGAGGCTACGGAGTTGAACATCGACAGACGTTAACTCAGTACGGAGCTAACAGTCATAAAGTCAGAAATATTTTATAACCGTTGGTTATTAAATGAAATAAAACAAAGATAAAAGAATCTTTGATAGTTTTAAAACAAAATACACTGAAGAGCCGAAAAAGCTGATATACCTGCCTAATATCGTGTAGGGCCCCCGCGAGCACGCAGAAGTGCCCCAACACGACGTGGCATGGATTCGATCAATGTGTGAAGTAGTGGTGGAGATAATTGACACCATGAATCCTGCAGGGCTGTCCATAAACCAGTGGGAGTAAGAGGGGGTGGGGATATCTTCTGAACATCACGTTGCAAGGCATCCCAAATATGTTCAATAATGTTCATGTCTGGGGATTTTGGTGGCCAGCGGAAGTGTCTAAATTCAGAAGAGTGCTCTTGGATCCACTCCCAGACATGAACATTATTGAACATATTTGGGATGCCTTGCAACGTGATGTTCAGAAGATATCCCCACCCCCTCTTACTCCCACTGGTTTATGGACAGCCCTGCAGGATTCATGGTGTCAATTATCTCCAGCACTACTTCACACATTGATCGAATCCATGCCACGTCGTGTTGCGGCACTTCTGCGTGCTAGCGGGGGCCCTACACGATATTAGGTAGGTATAACAGTTTTTTTTGGCTCTTCAGTGTATATATCTAACTATTGAAGGACATAAAGTATTTCATTTTTTTAAAATTATAAATAAGCAATTTCATGCAAAAAAATACATTAAGTTATAAAAATGTTTATAAGACTGTTTTGGGCATCTTTTCTATCGTGGTAAGGTAAGCTACGCGATTCTCATTTTTCTAATTTAGGTCACCACTTTACATATTTCTGACAGCCAATCCAATCAGTGGATATGCAGTTTTTCTTCTTCTTTTTCTTAGTTTTGAATCTAGAACATGTGTTTAAAGAATCAAGTCACTTTCGAAAAGATTTTTTTAGACGAAACTAATCAGCATTTGCGCTCAATGGATGTGAAAAACTTTCATGATTAGCCACATGCCAATGGTTTTCTGATCTGTGTTTACCAGAGTATAATTTGTTTGCATCAGCAATGCTATCTCTGCAGGAAACAAAATAAAATTTAACCACCTATGTATGTGATTCGTTCACCTACAGACTTAATCTGTTTCCGCTGAGTCATACCAATTTCCATGAAAAAGTTGCCATTAGCTTTTAAGAGTGCTCGCACATCTTAGCCCCTTCCTTCTCGCTCCCGTGAAAATGACGGGGTGAAGTTTCGCCCTCTATTTCTCGATCTCGTAAAATTTCCGGGTAGGAGTGATCAGTAGTAAAGCGCCAATAAGAATAAAACTAATTCATTTCTTTTGCTAGGAAAACATTTTATTTCTCATTTTACACACCAGGTGGCAGTACCAGGATATATTTAAGCTAATTGTAGATAGTTAGTTTATTTTAAACTAGATGTCAGCACTAATCAAATACGTGTATTTGACAAAATAGGCACTTTTATGACCGTTTTCTTGAAAATTAACCGATCGTTAGAAGGTTAAAGATGAGTGCCTCGTTAGTTTCAATTTAAAAATAACAATCCGAAAAAAGAAATTTTTCTGTTAATAGATATTACTGATATTATGTTAATTGGTGCTGTTTTAATAGGTATTGTAAGTACTAATATAGATACCACGAAACCTATTATAGGTACTGAAGAAATAGGTTTTTCACCGCCCACCGAATGGGATAAGTATCGGAGAAAATAGTTGATTCTGGAAATTTTTGACTATAAGGGGTCGGCCTTTAGCGATAGCATTACACCAAATGTTACTGAATATCGTCCATCTTTATTTTGATGGGTGAACTTCTAAAAACTAAAATTGATTTGCTAAAAACGTAAAGCCACTAACAAGAGTAACAAATAGTAATAATAAAAGAAACTGGATTTCTCTTTCACAGCATGTTTTTCTCAATTTTGTTGTTCATTAACGACTCATTGATTATTTAGTTTTTTTCAACGAAGAACGAATGGATGATGTTTTCTACACTAGGGAACGCTGCAAGCTCCATGCCGCCTATACTTCCGGGTTACCGTTGCCGGTGTATTTTAAAGCTGTTTGACTCACAACGTGATTATTGTGTTTTGAGATTCCTGCAAACGTGGTATTTGATTACTTATTACTTGTTTTTACAATCCTAACAATACTTGTGTTTACAATACTAAAGGTGCTAACACTAACTTAAGATGGTGCACAGCTTGTAACAAGAACAAATAATAAACAAATGGAAAATAAACAAATAATAGACAATAATAAACAAATGGAAAGAGGCCAAATCAGGACTGCCAAAGAAGCGAGTTATTCAAAATCTAGCAACCATATCACCTTTTTTAACAATATATCTATAAATAATTAAAACAAATTTTCACTTCAAACTCTCCAGAATTACTTAATATTAATATCTCATGAAAAACGGCAGATTTGAGCTCAGAAATTATTTAATTTATTTCTTTCATTGAAAATAAAATTATCCGTTTGAAAATATCACCTCGCAGAATAAGCTGTAGTAAGCAGTTGCAAACTTTCTAACCGGAACTAAAGCAGGTATTGAACTCGAGATAGTTATTGTTTACATTTATATCGAAAACGCCATCCATATTCAGCTAGTAACAATAATAATAAAAGTTGCACAAAAAAATATTTTCCTTTTCAGCGTAACTTAGTTGAGAAAAAGAAATTAAATATCAGTAACAGGACAGTGTATATGAAACACAAAATATTGCTCACCAGATATTATATGCTGAAGCTATTTAAGGCTTATTTCCACTTTCTCCTGAGTTTCTTCAAAGTCTAGAGAGCAGGGTTTTTTGTTGACTATTCGTCGTTGCCAATCGTACTTACCTTATTCTTCCACCAGACAAATATTGTCAAGTACCTCGTTCATTCACTCAGATTTTCGGAACATAAAAGAATGTTATATAGTCAAGTAAGACTGAAATAAGAACTTCAATATAAAATTTTATTGACCTATTTCATCCAGTAAGCTCTTCAATTACTTAATTATGTTATATTCAGATTTAACTGTCTGAATGGAATTGGTCCTTAAATTTATGCAAGAGTTAATGAGGTAATATTTTTTCTTTTATTTTATCCGTGATGTAACGCAGTAATTAACATGGAAAACAGCTACTCGTCAATAAACTTTTTTTTTTCGTATGCCTGTTTAGGCAGTGGGGGTGCGATTGTTCCTGTTTTTCAGTGGCGCCATCTATGGTCAGGAACTCGACTTCTGCCACTCCATTCACGCAACCGCAGCCCGTTTATAGGGCGGGCCATATTCACACACAAAGCAGAAAGGACATAGAACACACAGAGAGAGAAAGAAACATCCATGTCTTGCCCGGGATGCGAACCCAGGACCTTTCTGATGCAAGGACAGTTCCCTACCCCCTACACGGGCTGGTCGGCAATAAACTTTTATTTTTATCATTATTTTTATTTTTATTTAATTTTTTTTTTTAATTTGACGATGATTTCCATTTTCTTAAACACATATTTCGAATTATGTCTGTTTTTTTTAAACACACGTTTTGAGTTTGTCTAGAATAAAAAATTCACATACACTACGTATTTTTAAACGATAAAATCTAAAGTTTGAAGGGAATCGGTCGACTAGTTCTTGGGAAAATAAAAATTTGAAAATACTACTTCTTTAGGATGGAAAAATGAGCAAAAATTTAAATCATTGAGGAGCCTAAACTTTCGATCGCTTCTCTGCTTAAAATATACCTCATATCTCTGATGGCGGTTATCATCCATATTTAGAGGGTCAAGAATCCAAATAAATCGAAAAAGAAGCATATGAATACAGAGGATGTACGTTTTTGCGTATGATTAACGTGAGTGTCTTGAGGCTCTTTCGTATTAACGTGATGCGATATTAAAAAAATCAGCCACGGACACATTTATCAAAACATTTTGGCACCAAACTAAGCCTAGGCTTTCAATAGGCCAATAGCACTCCTTTTTATTTTTCAAATATTTACTAAGCGTTTTATATTATTAGCATCTATACCAAGATATAGGTAGAATGCAAAATAATAATGAACGAATTCAAAATTATAAAATTATCCAATTTGAAGATTTTAAAGATAATTTTGTTTAAGGCAACCTTCCTGTATAAATTTTTATTTAATGCATGGTCATTAATTTTACTTATGAAAGTCCACTATCTCAATGGAGGTCAGTTTTGATTATTGAATCAATTCGACGATTTTAAAAATCATTTTGCTTAAGTAGCTCATTGAAAGCAACTTTATAAATTTTTATTTAATACATGATCATTTAACTGACTTATAGAACTCCACTACCTCAATGGTGCACAGTTTTGACAGTAAATTAGACAGGAAAAGAAATACATTTCATACATACTTTGTTTCAAAAATGACCATTTTTTAAAATTGTGCATAAACCAGACAATGCTTTATTTAAATAATCGGAAGTTTTCGATAGGTATAAGAACTTCTCCTTTTATTTTAAGCCTTATGCAAAGACCAGCTTGATGAACTGTAATGGTGATATTAGATGATCTTTGTTTCAGTCATGTGAGCACGCCTAAAAATCATTAAGATGTTTTTATTTATTTCG
The DNA here is from genome assembly GCF_043381705.1 of Parasteatoda tepidariorum. Classification (NCBI taxonomy): domain Eukaryota; kingdom Metazoa; phylum Arthropoda; class Arachnida; order Araneae; family Theridiidae; genus Parasteatoda; species Parasteatoda tepidariorum. The sequence goes on along the minus strand of NC_092215.1, from coordinate 10,551,043 downwards.
TCAGAAAATCCGAGGGAGAGAATCGTTCTTCACCTTCTTCTAAAAGTAAAGAGTTTGATCTTATGGATAATTGATCTTTTATTGCAAGTCAAATGCCAGTCACAACAGCTTGTTAGGGCTGTTTTTAAAAGGCTCTGTTGTCACATGAAATACTAGCGTTTCTTTTTGTGAATAATATGAAATTTTCATAACTGTTGGGAGTCTGCAACAGTTATTTATGACTGTTAGGTCAGGTTAAGCCTACCTTTAGCTAGCTCTTATAATGCTAATTCTGAAAATGGCTCAAAATATCATTAGGAAGAACAGTTTTGTGAAAACGGAAAGCGTCAGTGACTAATTTTTTTATTATCTAAAAAGTTACTCCAAAGCTACGATTTCTCATCAAAAGCAGCGTGGGCTCATCAAAATGTGCAATAATTGCGAACTATATATATTTGATCGTGGTGATTTTCATTTAGGAGGAAATTCTCGCTAAATAGGTAGTTTTCTTAAAATAAAGATTTTTTAACGTTTTAAATATTTAAATTATTTGTCCGTTCTAAAGCGTGGGCTCATCAAAATGTGCAATAATGGCGAACTATATATATTTGATCGTGGTGATTTTCATTTAGGAGGAAATTCTCGCTAAAGGTAATTTTCTTAAAATAAAGTTTTTTTAACGTTTAAAATATTTAAATTATTTGACCGTTCTAGAGCGTGGGCTCATCAAAATGTGCAATAATTGCGAACTATATATATTTGATCGTGGTGATTTTCATTTAGGAGGAAATTCTCGCTAAATAGGTAATTTTCTTAAATTAAAGTTTTTTTTAACGTTTAAAATATTTAAATTATTTGTCCGTTCTAAAGCTCAGATAACTCTTTACGGCAAGATGGTGTAAATAATTTTAAATTATAGCTTTGCCTCGAGTGTTCGACATTTAAACTGTAATTTTTTAAAATTTCCTTGGCAAACGAGCTTCGAAAAATAATGTTTGGACTTACAGTTTTGTTCGAAGTACATACTATTTGGATCTCCTAAATTAATGAAGCAAAAATTCGTTATAACAACAGTTCACTATAGCAGGCTGAATTGTCGTTTTACGGAGCTTGTCATTATAAACAAATACATACAATACAAACGCTCTATCTGACTCTTAATATTCACATTCTGTCCTTTAATCTATTTTTAGTTCAAGTATGCATTATTTGACAATTTTACCTTTTATCCCTTTAACTAACTCGTGGGAAAGATATTTTCCCTCGATCTATTTTACAAACGAAATATAATTACTAAGGTTTTCCTTATTCCCTAAAACGAAACATTTTACGGATTTACTTTCAAGATTTCCCCCAACTTTTATTGAGGAGCACAATGATTTTGTGACACTTGGATGATTGTTCTCTCTATAAGAATTATTAAATAAATATTGAGCCCCCTTTTCCTGTTTAGGACCTGTTTTTATCCTTTTTTAGTTTTATTTCAATAATTAAAATTATTCCAAGTCATTGAACATCAGAAGTGCAATTTTTTTAAAATGACCTATGAACTCTTTGTCTTAACACTTCTTCTTTATCTTAATATGCAATTTATTTTAGGCTTAAACAGTACAGTGCATAAATACATTATTTTGCATTTTCTTTTTAAAAAAAATAAGCATCAAACGCAGGACAAAAATGTTGACATTCAGAGTTATTTATAACATTTGAGTCAGAATAAAATTAATTTTTTTTTATCCAGGTTCTTTTTTAGTTATCTATTTATTAATAAAACCTATCAATGTTCTACAAATAAAACTTAAAATATATTTAAACCGTGGCTCGAACTAATCTTAACGAATGGATAATATGAGACACCATTATTTTTAAATGAAAAAGGAGTCAAAATTGGCAGAAATGTCGAAAATATTTTAGTTGTAACATAATATGTATTTTTTTTTTTACTTTTCTTTTAGCTTCTTTTTTTTGTAGTGCATAAATTATTATTTACCAGATTACCATAATGCTTCAAAAATTCATGCACTAGCTCATGCATATTTTAGATTATAATTTAGGGTGAAAAAATATTTATCACACTTAATCTATATTAAATTATTTTATATAAGGCAAAAACTTAGTATAACACTCGTTAATAAAATTTTGAATGAATTAAAAATTAATGTAACACTTGTTAATAAAATTAAAAAAAAAATTATTATTATAAAATTTTCGAAAATGTAGAGATATGCTCCATATCTGCGGTTTCCGATTTTTTTCTACTATGGAACCCTTAATGATCAATTTGCGTTCGGCGGAACCTCAATTTTATAAATAAAGTATGTAAAGACTATTCTGAACATATTAACCAATAAAATTCTATTTCATTTTGAAAATATTTTATACGAAGAAAGAATTTTTATTTATCATTGATAACCTTGAATTTGATTTTATATCCAACAGTTAAATTCGCTGTCCTGTAGCTTCAAGTAGTCTAGTTTTGATGGTGTATATACATAAGCTTTTTTTTCTTAAAAAGTAGTACTTTTTGGTACCCCGTAAACTCCACTGAACCCTAGGGTTCCACAGAACATCATTTGAAATTGTTGTTTACTTTCAAAACCGGGAATTTCGTCTTTTTTTTCTAGTTGCAAAATTATAAAAGTTTTAGTTTATATTCTGTTTTTAAAATGCTTCATGAGTCTTGCAAAATATTCATTTTTAGCAGTAGTAGTACTTTATTTACGTCTAACTAAAGTTGCTCAATGGGCTATTGGTGATGGTCTGGGAAACATCCCTAAGGATGGTCCGAAGATATGCCATCGCAATTTCGATGTTTCGCTTTCGAACTTTCGCTTTGGTAGACCGACATCCTGTGAGGCGAAGTCAAGCACTTTAGGTATAACAGAACGATAATTGATACCGCGAACCCTTGGCCCCTTGGAAGGGTGAGCAAAAAGGTCCCCCACCCGCTCACTAACAGCTGTCAGTAATGCTTGACTTCGGCGATCTACAGGGAATCGTGTCTAACGATCTGTCCACTGTTAGACTATTTATTTCTCAAAGTATAATATTACAAGAAGAAAGTAATAAATCATAAAGACATGAATGCTTGATATTATGTTCGAAATCAGAAAAACTATGAGAAATATCAAATCCTCTTTAAATGATATTTCAAAGGAAACGTTAATATTGATTAACTTCCATTTGGAGGCACATTATTTATTCATTTATTATTATTATTATTTGCTTGATATAATTTGAACTGTCATAAAATCTTAATTAATAATAATGATGAAATAACTGTTTATGATAAGATAACTGTTACAGATAAAAATATTATACTTTAAAAAAGAAAGAGAAAATAAACTAAAATAGTGTTTCATATTAGTTCTTAACGCTGTTTCTTATGTATTAGCCCCTTGACTTTGTCTCTATAATTTTGGATTTGGGCTCTTTCATTTCAGGCTATATTTAATATAATTCGATTTCAACCACCATACGTGGATAACTTTTTAAGCGAACTGAAAATAATTGTGCAATTAAAGAATTAATTTATTCGAGGTTAGTTTATTGCACAAAAATAATTTTTCATAATTTTAGGATTTTTAATTTAATGATTTAATTTAATATAGTGAATTTAATGATTGGGATTTTTAATTAATGATCGCAATAATTTTGAATTATGAAGTGTAGAAATTTTTACACATTTTAAACAATGTAATTTTAAATGTAAAAATGCAAAATTGAAAGAAATCTCTTGAATAGTTTCGAATTGTAATGTTTCTAAACGAAATTTTTTTTGTTTTGTTGTAAAACTTTTATTTTTTGAAAACTATTTGATAAGTCTCGTTCAAGTTGTACTTAATAAGCTCGTTTATGGAATTTTCACATTCCATTGTTCAAATGATTAAAATAATAAAGTAATGCTATCATAAAGTAATTTATACATAGGACATGCATACTCGGACAAGGACTTAGATTTTTTCTTTGACATTCCAATTTTCTTGGATTAAATTCCTTTTGTTCCCCTTCAGTGGTTTCAACCCTCTTTTCAAAGTCATGTGATTCACGGAATTTGTCCAGGGAATGCGCACACTCCTTGGCATGCTACTATTAAAATATCCACTCAAAATTAGAAGCCAATTTTAGATTAGATCGATGAAAATCCAGTCATTAGATCAAAACTATTCACTCTTTTAATTTGCACAGTGTACACAAAGGAGGCGAAAATTAATATTTAAGCGAGAACAAACAATAATGAAATCTTTCGAATCAAAAGCTGAATTAAAAACACCAAAATCAGTTTGATTGTCGGGTGAAACTTGGAGGTGTTTCCAAAAATCAACTATCAACTCATCTCTTGGACAATCAAACAGATTTTCTTATTGTCAGTTCCGTTTACCTAACTCGTTATTTGTTAGATATTGATGGAAGTTCTGCCCATTAAATATCTTTCTGCCACCCTTAATGTGTGTACTTTTTTTACTTTATTTTTGATAAAAGTTGGAAAAAATATTTTAAGGAGAGTCATTAGTAAACAACTGGTAAAATAAAAATACCTTTTTAATAAAGATACATTTAAATGTTACGTAGGCACCAGGGAGGAGATTTACTTTATTTGTTGACAAAGGGGATGGACGGGTATGAGCAAAACTTTCGTAAGATTCAAAAAAAATT